>NC_056732.1:212923316-213030816 GCF_019279795.1 Protopterus annectens | reverse complement strand
GGGAATCCATTAATTGTGTACTATAACAGTTGTATATGCCATGTCATATAGCTGTTCAGATACTGATAACCATATAAACAGAGTACTGCAACTGTGAAACAGTTACACTAATACAGTAGTCTAGAAAGGTTCACAACAGTTGCTGTCCAGGCCAGGCCCTTCAAATTGTACAATAGTGGAGACAGACTGTGCCACAGGATACCAAACAATCAACTGTATGTACTGCAGGTGTGTAGTTCAGCAGCCTCTATCCACACTCTGTACAAACTCAGTAGGAGGTAAAGACATTTTGTGATCAAATGGGTTGTAACTGGTACATAACAAGGCATATCTGACACCATCATGAGCACACCGACAAACAGAACAGTACTGCAACTGTGAAACAGTTACACTAATACAGTAGTCTAGAAAGGTTCACAACAGTTGCTGTCCAGGCCAGGCCCTTCAAATTGTACAATAGTGGAGACAGACTGTGCCACAGGATACCAAACAATCAACTGTATGTACTGCAGGTGTGTAGTTCAGCAGCCTCTATCCACACTCTGTACAAACTCAGTAGGAGGTAAAGACATTTTGTGATCAAATGGGTTGTAACTGGTACATAACAAGGCATATCTGACACCATCATGAGCACACCGACAAACAGAACAGTCTGTATGGCAGGGGGCAGTAGGCTTGCAGTAGCCCAAGTAATGTAAGTAATGTCAATATAGCTGACGTATACGGTACTGTACATCCTGATACCTTGTGGCAGCTCACCCCTGATACCCCCACATTTTGTAACAGCTTAGGTCATTTATGGTGCTCCCCACCAAGACTCAATAGTACAGGTCCATATACCACTGTTACATACACTGGACTCTGGAGTGCATAAGGGCATGCAGAGATATTGGACAATATATGTGGCATTCTGGACACACCCTGTACAGTCCAGAGGTATACACACAATTCCATAGTGCACAGCATGTGTACCAGGCCTGACAGTATGTATGTAGACAGCCATGTAGATGGGTATAACACATAATTACTGGTATACATTTGCCACCATCGGTTTTGGATTCACACACACCTTTCTGGGCTGACACATAATAACTGCTGGTACAGGGGTGCCTTGAACACATACTACCCACTAGATATTGACATACATCTGTACAGCATCCCACTGCTCTGTCTGACATACATGTCTTTTAAGGGAGGCCTGGCAGCAGTACATCTGGCAAGTATCTGCACATGACATCTCACTGGGTAAGTACACTAAGCTGCTAGGCATGTACCAATGCAATGTGCAGGCTACAGGCAGACTAGCTCAACACTGGCCTACATCTCGTATCGGGGAATGCACATGCACCTGCATATATAGCAGGCTCAATGACCATGTCACAGCACAGAGTGAGATACACCTGTATGACAGTGCATAACCACAACCAATGTGAACACAGCCACAGCCACATATGGTAAGCTAGTAAATTTTACAGTATATGGACTATCAGTTCTACACCATCCTCATATGTGCCACTTACAGAATGACCCTGCATATACTAGGCTACTACACAGTTTGGTCTGATGGCTGTCTGTGGTATGGGATATGTGTATGTATGGCCCTACAAACATGTATGGCAAAATGGTACCATACAGTGGGGCAGCATGTAACATCAGATAGAAGGGGAGCTAGAACAATGACATCTACCACAGTCTGTACACAGACTAAAGTGCATATTAACAATACACACACTGCTGACATTCACCGTTACTACACAAATCTCAGTACTCTACAGTCATCCACCGAATGTCCAGGTGATGTCATGAAATATAACCCCTACTGTACATGACATGTGTAGCAATCTGAAATATCACTGGCTTGTTATCAGATATGATGACACTATTTATGGTGTACAGCACATGTGCACCATTTCATGCACGACATATGTACAAAGGCAGACAGAGGTGTGTCTGACAGCACATACACAGGGCCAGTATAGACATGTTGCTGTGATAACCTCATATATTTACCATTGTAATGGGGTTTGTTGCAACATACGTCCTATGAGGGATATGAAGTCAGTAACTATCACAGCCTTCACCATCTACAGACTGCATTCCTCACACTACCTTCTGCATTCCACAGATTGATGTACCATGGCTAACACATGACAACAAAGGAACAACACTGTCCAGTCTGCAGATGACCCTGCAGATGGGGATTCCTCATATACGTGGAACTGACATGGCAGGTATTGTGACATGTACGACAGGCATATCCAGACAAACACTGTTAAACCAACATTACTCCACATGCAGTATAGCAGCACTTACAGTCTGTAGTCAGGTCAGGCACATCCCATTCCTGTTTGTTGCCCTCTTTCCACAGTGTATGTTGTTAGAGGTAAATCCCCAATCCATCTGAGATGCTGTTTGCCAAACAACAGATCTAGTTCCTGCTCACAGTGACTGAAAAGGGCCAACATCACCATGTTGTTCCTAGGTATTGGAGTGTGTTTCCATGCAATTGGCTATGGGAATGTTAGCACAGTTGTTCCACATGCAGTCAGCTAGGGGAGGGCTGCAATTCATGCAGAGGCCATCAGTTGATCATGAGCATCACTTAAAATACACATGCTGCTGCCTAAGCAAAGCAGGTGTGGGTCTCCAAATCCACCAGAGAGGAAGTGGGGGAGGCAGACAGAGGCAAATACATGTCAGGGAGGGGTGGGAGAGTAAAACAGAAGCATGTTTGTGTCACACACCTACCAGCACAGACTATCAAACCCCGACAACTATGTAGTGCTATCACAGTTTGAAGCAGTTATTGGATGCGCCACATGGATTACCTGCTGTGGAGCACTCAGAACATATATGTGATGATGAGTGACATCTGCAACACGGATACGGTAGATATACGGTATGTGAAATACACAGGCCTGTCTGCATGAACAGCTGCCAGTGTCAACATAGGCACACTCACACAGGGATGCACACACAGTGACACACTTGGCAGGGCCAGGAGTGCAACTCATCACTAGTGGGATTGCCACAACACATCGATGTGCAGGTATCACATGCACCACACAAGTCATACGGAGGTTGTATGGGCAAAGAGTATGATGAGGTGTCAGGCATCAGACAGCATGGTTCAGTATGCCCTGGGGGGTTGTAGTGAGTGTGGATGTGGTCATACACACCATAGAACACATCCATGAACACACAGGGTGCCAGTTCTGACATGCATGGGTGCATGTCTGCATGGATGTGTGGTGGTCAACTGTGCCAGCAGGCTGTACAAGGGTAGGGGATGGGTATACCTTGGCATCATGCTACATGACAATGGTCTGCATTGTGTCTCAGGGCTGTAGTTTCTGCATTTGCCCACACAGGTGAGTATTGCATCCCCCATCCAGTCACTCAAGTGACTCTTGTGTGTGGCCAATGCTGTGCATCACTTTCCATGTTTATGTTCCTTACTACATGACATGGATGGTGTCTGGGATGTGGACACCTCCCACATGCATGTACAGTGACATGTGAAACTGTACCTGGGGTGTCAGGGCCATGTTGTGAACACAGATTATCATCGGATGTGCCAGTGTTGCCCACCTGTGACAGGAACTGGTAATGGGCAGCAGGTTTACCCTGCACCTACATTGTTCATAGGTTCATAGGTTCATAGGTAGGTACTAGGCTATTGGCCCTAGGACCTATACAAGCCCAGCCAAAAGGTACCGTGGCTTTTGCCACCCAAGAAAATTATTTTCCTGTGCCACTGTTGAGCAGAGCCACAGAAGTGATCCCCGGGGTGAATTTCCTATTTCCCATCCAATCATCAAGATTTTTCTTGAAGAGTACTAATGAGGAGCTTTGTTTGATATTGATAGGTAGTTTATTCCAGAGTATGGGACGTCTCTGGGACAGGAATCTATCCCTCCGGCATGTTCTGTTTATTGTAGTGACAAGGTTTAGGTTCCTAGAGCATGTAGCTCGGTGTGATTGGGACGACTTTAAGTGGAGCATGTCCAACAGCTCTGGGTTTGACATAGCTTTGTATGTTAGGCAGAGATCACCTCTGAGTAGGCGATATGCAATGGAGTAAAGCTGAAGTTTTTTGAGACGATCTGCGTAGGGCATCTGTTTGAGGCCAGTAAACCTCTTTGTGAGGTATTTCCATGGCCTTTTCAGTTGTTGTAGATGTCTTGTGAGGTACATACCAAAAGGGACGTTGTACTCTATAATGGGTCTAATGAGTGATGAGTAGAGGGGAACAATGACCTCTTTTTTTCTGGATGAGAAACCTTTTGTGATGAGGTGTGTCACGTAGAAGCATTTCCTGACTACTGTGGCGATGTGATTATCAAAGAAGAGACTACTGTCCACCTGTGTCCCAAGATCTCTTATCACACTTTCGGTGTTAAGTATATTACCACCTATGTTGTAGTTCATGGGTACAGAATTTTTACCAAAAGGGATGACAATGCACTTTTTGGTACTGGGCTTTGACACCAGGCATCTGTCTCAGTGAGGCCCCTTTTGTAGGATGTCCACATTGTTAGGAGTTTCAATTATGGCTCCTAGTTTGCAGTCATCTGCGAACTTCATTAGCCAAAGACCTTCTATGTTAGCCTGTACTTCAGAGAAGTAGATACCAAACAGGAGAGTACCCAGGACTGAATCCTGTGGTACTCCACTTGTCACTGGTCTGAAGTCGGATTTGGAGTCTGCTACTTTCACAGTGTGGGTTCTGTCAGTGAGCCATGTGGCAACTCATCTTATGACACAGGGATTTATACCTAGTTTAGTGAGTTTATCTATAATTCCAGGGTGGGGGATGGTGTCAAAAGCCTTGGCAAGATCTAGATAGGCTGTGTGAACCACTTTACCCTCGTCTATGGCTTTGGTGACTGCTTCAAATTAGTCTGTCAGGTTTAGGATACATGATCTCCCTTTTACAAACTCGAACTGGGTGGGGCCCAGAGTTTGGAGATTACCAATGTCTTTGTTTATAAGTTCCATGATGATACGTTCCATGGCCTTGCAGACCAAGCTCGTCAGGCTAATGGGGTGGTAGTTATCGGGGTCAGTGGTGGCTCCCCTCTTGTGGAGTGGGATAACTGTCGCTGTGTGTCATTCAGTGGGCACAAAGCCTGAGCTGAGACTATGATTGAACATGGCACTTAGGTGGGGTGCCAGTTCATTCTGTAGTTCATGTAGAACGCATGCTAACAGCATTCCCTGATGTCAGTGTCATCTGCCCATACAAGGCATGTTGTCAGGCATGGTACGTCCATTGGGAGTCACATGTGAAGGCATCATGGGTGGTGCAGGTGTCCATTTGGAAACATGGTGGAGGGGCACTGTCTGCATGTACGTGCATGTTGGACAAATGGGCAGGGTGACATGCCCTCTGTAGCCCACTGCTATCACTGCATAGTTACTATCAGTGGCCAATATGCAGTGTACTACTGACATATTGGCTGTTGCCTAGGCATGTGTGTGCATATGACACTTGGGTTGTGTGTGTGCTCTGGGTAATAGTGGGGTTGCTAACTGTGATTGGCTGACCTTGATGTCACATGTCTGGGTATGGCTTTGCACCCCCGCTTCTCAGCTAATTTACATCTGTTATCCCTGTATGGTTGACATGGTGATATATAGTAGGGCCACAATAAAAGAACTGAGCAAAGCCCATTTCACATTGCCCACAGGTGTCACACACACACACACACACACACACACACACACACACACACACACACACACACACACACACACACACACACACACACACACACACACACACACACACACACACCTGCCATGTCTGGGAGTAGAACCCCTACCTAACTATTTATTACACTACAGCACTATGCAGTTATAGTATGTGCCATGGACATTACTGGAGTACCTTTTCCCCAAAGGTGTATTTCACAATGAATGACATCAGCAGGGTTACCAAAGTAGGGTATTTCAACTGTACTGCGAGTGAGTAACCTAAAATGCATTGCTCCCAACACAGACAGTGAGACAAACACAAAACATCCACAACTAACATGCGTGGGTATAGAACCCCTGACCAAGGCCTATATCACACTACAGCATGGAGCAGTTATAGGTCATTCTACAAGGATTACTGAAGAACTGTCTCCCCAAAGTTGTATTTCACAATGAATGACATAAGCAGGATTGCCACAGTAGGACATTTGAAATGTATTGTGAGTGAGTAGCCTATAATGCATTGCTCCGTACACAGACATTAGAATACACACAAAACATCCAGAACTGCCATGGATGGAGATGGAACCCTACCACAGTTCTAAATCACACTACAGCAGTACGCAGTTACAGGACGCGCTACAGAGATTACTGAGCTACAACCTTCCCAGAGGTGTATTTCTAGGAGGCTGACATCAGCAGCCTTGCTAACATTGAGTATATGTATTCTAAGGAGTGTGAGTACCATAAAAAGCATTGTTCTGTACTCAGTCAGCAGTGCACAGATTCACACACATTTGCCAAGTCTGAGGTTGGAACATCTACCTAACTACAATATCACACTACAGCAGTATGCAGTTACAGGACGCGCTACACAGATTACGGGGCTATGACTTTCCCAGAGGTGTATTTCTAGGTGAGTGACATCAGCAGCCTTGCCAAAGTTGAGTATATGAATTGTACAGAGTGTGAGTAGCCTAAAAGGCATTGCTGTCTACTCAGTGAGACACACACACAAACACACACACACATCTGTCAGGTCTGGGTTAGAACATCTACCTAACTACTTTATCACACTACAGTAGTACTCAGTTACAGGACACGCTATGGAGATTATTAGACTATAATTTTCACAGAGGTGTATTTCTAGGTGAGTGACATCAGCAGCCTTGCCAAAGTTGAGTATATGAATTGTACGGAGTGGCAGTAGCCTAAAAAGCATTGCTCTCTACAAAGTCAGACACACACACAAACACACACTCACACAGTTGCCAAGTCTGGAGTCAGAGCTACTACCTAACTAGTTTATCAATACAGCAGTACGCAGTTATGGGACGTGCCATGGGGATTACTGAGCTACAGCTCTCACAAAGGTGTATTTCACATTGGATGACGTCTGCAGGCTTGTCATAATACTACTATGGGGAGGGTGGTGTGTTCATGGGCCATAACCCATTCATGTAGAGGTTGACATGCCACATGCTGGCACACATGGGGTCATATGTCACAGGTACGTGTATACAGCATTAGATGACTACTTCCTTGTACAATCATGTTGCACAGCTGGCACTTACACCACATAGTCTGTCATGCTGACAGATACTGGTGGCTAGTATCTGCAGTGAGTGACATCTGCACCTCATGTGTTTAGGGCCCTTTGGCTGTGTGCTGGGTGGGACAGGCGCGGATGGCTCCTTGTCACGGACACCCTCTTCCACACATCTATGTCCATCTACCTTTGGCTTATTATAGTGTGTTGTCCTTGCATATATGTCTGTATTCCTATCCACTGTATGTGCAAGGCAGGAGTGGTGCATACTGACATGTGTCTGCACTAAGAACTGCAACTGCCAGATATGTCTGGTCCACTGGTGTTCGCAGACATGGCCTTTATGTTTTTATGTTTTAAGTGTGTGAGTATGCCCAGTATGACCTTTCAGTATGTTGTTGACTGACATTGCCTTCATTCCTTTAAGTGTGTGAGCATGCCCAGTATGGCCATCTGGATTGCATGTGTGGATCAAGTCCAGGTAGTTTGTACTGCGGTGCTGACCTTTGTGTTGTACACCAACAGGTAGCATGCTGTGTCTGCAGGGTATCCATTGTTCATTTAGCATGGGGGCACCTGACTGTTTCGACACTTCTACACAGGAGTGGGGGCACAACTGACTGTTACAATAAGTGTACGTAGGATGGGGAGCACACCTGACACTTTTACACATCTGCTAGGACTGTACTGGTATGTCAGGTACTCCAATTCAGTCTGTAGTCTTATCGTGCTGGCTAGAGGCATACTACTGTACTGACAGACCTTAGCTTTAACTGCCTACATATTAGATTCTGACTTCCTAGCCTTCACATCTTACATCCAACTGCCTGGCCTGCTGTAGTCTGTCTGTGTAGGCCTGGGGGGTGTTTACACATAGGGCTCATTCAGAGGCCATAGTACAGCATTTGTTTGTGTTTGTCTACACCTATCCTGCTAGCTGCAACTGTTGTTGGGTTTGTGACCCCCCCAACTGGCATGTGTGAGTCACTTACCTTGTGGGTGTCCCAGTATTGAGGGTGGTGCTGCAGGGTTGCCTATGTTGGATGCACATACTACACTCCCTATACATGGCTGAGCACAGGTAGTGTCATGTTTGGCATCTCTTTTACTGTATGTGCAATTCAGAGAGAGGTGTCATTCCCTGGGTCCATACTGTGTCAGTGCATATGCTATGCATTGCCTCTTTGCCAAAGCCTTGGCATACTGGGAACGCCTCCTTCTGCCTACTGGGGAAGGTTCAGGTTGTTCCTCCTCTGAGTCACTCTGTGCCTGTGCAGGCCTTGGCAATGGTGGGGGACTGTGTGGCCCTGCCCCATGCTGTTCTTGCTGCAACTGTTTCCGCAGGATCATATTGTGTAGCATGGCGCATACAAGGACAATTTGGGTACATGTAGTTGGTGAGTACGGCAAGGCTCCACCAGATGTGTCCAGACACTGGAACCGTGACTTGAGCATCCCAAACACATGCTCTATTATGATTCGTGTTTGTGTGTGTGCCTCATTATGGAGTTCTTGTTCGGATGTGTGTGCATTTCTGATCGGTGTCATCAGCCATGGCTCCAGTGTGTATCCAGCATCCCCACTAAGTGACCATGTGGGATGTCCCCCACTGGCAAATCTCTGGTACAGCTGTGTAAGATGCCAGATATGGGAATCGTGGTAGCTTCCAGGGCAACCATCACACACATTCATTATTATGCCCTGGGCATCACACACAACCTGGCAGTTGATGGAGGGGAAACCCTTGTGGTTGATGTAGACCCTACCCTGCTCACCGGGTGGTGCTTTGATGCATATGTGCGTGCAGTCTATTGCATCCACTACCTCAGAATATTCTGCTATTTGATGGAAGAGATGCATATTGCTGGCCAATGCCTCACGGGTGATGGGGAAATATACGTGCTCACTGATATGTGCTGACATGGCATCCAGGAACTGGTGGAGTACCCTGGATGCTGATGCTTGTGATATCCCCATCATATCCCCAGTTGGCCTTTGGAAGGTACCTGTAGCTAATATTTGTAGGCCTACACATACCTTGGTATCCACTGGGATGGGTTTGCCTCTGTTAGTTCTGTGTGAGGCGCGGCCGGCATAGCTCAACAATCTGCTGCAGGAGGTCCCTATCCACCCTATAGCACTCCACTATCTCCAGCCCATGTAGCCCTTGGTAGGTTACCCTGGGTCTGTACACTCTTCTCTGTCTCCTCACTGTGGGTTGCTCAGCAGCATTCACATCCTCACCACCCTCAGCCTCTTGCACATGCTGATTTATGATAGCAAAAGCAGCCCCTAACATTTTTTCTCTTGCTTTCGTTTTGTAAAATTTCCCCATTTGTATACATCGGTGGTGCAGAGTTATTGGGAAAAACAAGGGGGAAAGGTCTTTGCATTGTTTATAGTGGTGTGCTGGGCTGGGGTGGTCTGCTGCCTGCGTAATTGGTTGATTCAGATACATTTCACCTGTCAGCTAAGCTAGTTCTCCTTGGTTACCTTTCTACTGCTGTTTTCCTTTCCCATTGCCTTCCTGTTTAAGCTTGTGTGCACGCCGCACAAATGGAGTGCTCAAATGTGCACAGAGCTGCTATTTTCTGTTTTAACTTCTTTTTTCTTCCTTTAAAACCCGGTGCGCGGTGCACACATCTGCTTACACTTTGTAAAGAGTGCTAGGCAGGTTTAGACACACCCCTAGCTTAGCTGTGCTAAGCTATGAGCAATCCTGAGCCACAGGACTCCAGTTCGCTTACAGTATGCCTGACACCCCCCCATGATGTCACCTATATCTTAGTCTTGCACCCAGCTATTCATATTCTTACACTGATGGGACCTGTCTCACATGCTGGGGAAAACTGGGATTCACTATCCTTCCCCTCATTTTAAGTTTATTTTCTTATTTTCCCCCGATCCCATTTGCTCGCCTCTGCCCTATGCTTAAACAGCCGAGATCGGCAAAAAAAAAAAAAAAGTTGTTTTTTTCATTTCTTTTATTGTTTGCAATGCCAATGGCCTTCTACTTGGCCATTGGCATGCTTGCTTAGTGGTATGCAGCCTTTATTTGGAGCTGTCATAGCTCCATTTTTGATTTTGCAGAAATGTACTCATTTACTAGCCGAGTACATTTCTGCAGATTGCATAGTCTTGCACGGACTATTGCAAGCTTCCTGGATTGCAAAATCACCTCATTTGCATGGATTTCTCCTGCAAATTAGGTGATTTGCATACCAGGGCCTAGTCCATGCAGGATTTGTGCTGGTGCTCTCGTGCACGTTCCTGCCGGCTGTTCCTGGATCGCACGGCAGACATATTGCATGCATGGGCTCCTGCACTCATCTTACACTCCGTGCAAGCTTCTGAGAATCCGGGGGATTATTTAAGAAAAGTAAGTATTTTTTTTCTTAAATTATGTCATTGTATATTAGGAATAACCGACTCCGAAAAATATAAATAAAGAAAATATAATGAGATTAGTTAAGTATTGTTTTTCTGCATATACTGAAATTTACCCATGGATGGCTTTATTTAATCACTCGGGCTTTGCCCTCATGATTAAACCACACCAACTGTGGGTAAATCTTCAATATACCATACCACGTCATCAGTTATTGCCTAATTATTTAACGTATCATCCTTAAAAAGAAGTTCATGACTTCCATCATTTATTTTATTTATTTATTTATTTATTTATTTATTTACTAGGAAATTCCAACAGGAGACAGGTCTATTTTCACTGGAGGCCCAGGGAGAAAAGCTCCACAGAACAATAAATGAGCAGCAGAGTACATGAAGAACAATTGAATACACATACAATAGCAAATAATGCATACTGCAGCAAACATTAGCTATACATACAATATGAAACATAGTAATAAACAGATATACCAATATCTAGCTAAAGGCTAGGAATGAAGGTAGGATGTAGGTACAGATAATACTAAGCTCAAACAGATACTGTTTTAAACTCATATACCTAAATCTTATATGCAAATATTGCACTAAACTTAAGATGATATTAAGCAGAAGCTCCACACAAAGGTGGAACAAGCTAGAAGAGCTAATGGGATGGAAGATAGAGGAGACTGAGTGAGTAGTATACATGGTAGTGACAGGAAGCTAGGTGTAAGTCAGTTGGATATGTATTTGGAGTTGAGATGAAGTGAGGTAGTTAAGCATGTTATAAGAGTGAGGAGTGAAGGGGAGGGTAAAGGGTGATGAGAATTAACAGTGGAGAAGTATTTCAATAAAATTCAAGCACTATGGTTAGGAGTACTTAGCAAGTTGTTTACTGCTTGTTTGAAGTAACCATGTAGCAGTTCTAAAAATTACATTATGATACATTATTTAATTAGCTATACTTCTCAATTTGCCAGAGATGCAAGTCTGAGATGAGGCTTAGCTTGACGGTCACTGTGCATTGTGGTTTACTTGGTAGAGACTGACTTCCCATGCATTGTAATTACCTCACTAGCATGCTGTATCAGTTAGCTTATCTGGAGATTCTCATTTCATGCTCATGCCTTTCTATCCCAAATTCATTTTTAAAATTTGGTTGAGGATAATTAATTTGGGAAGGAGTACATATATTTAAACCTCCCCCAAGAAGATCTGGGTAAACTGAACAGTAAAAAAAAAACACAACCTTTTGCTTGCTAGGTTTTAATAATCTGTGTACAAATAACAAAGATCTGAAAGAATACGGCAGTTAATTTGACTGGATTGTCAAAATACCTAAAGAGTCCCTGTTATTTGCAGATTTTCCATCCAGTTGGAATTGGGGATCTAGGGGTAGGAACATGGTCTACTTTTTGTCTAGAATAGTAAAGGAGCCTGATGAACCTAATTATCTTCATCGAGCTGAGTGATTCCAATGCAGATTGTAAGTCTGAAAACCTTTCATAATATTGCATCTCATGAACTTTCATCTTCAATGATCATTATTGAATACTGAGTTACCAAAAAAGATCTCAGTGTCAAGTTGTGATGATGTGAGGTAGTCCCATCTGTGCCAGGGAGAGTAGGGCAGTGCATGTGTAATATATGCTAGTGTAGCTAACTGGAGTTTTGTGAAGAATTTTATGTCATTTGACTATCACACTAATTTGTACAGATTTGTAAAGCTGCTTGTGTTATAAATACTTCAACAGTGGGTCCTGCTGGACAGAAAACAAATATAGATATATGTCAGACAGTATTATTATAACTGATTAAATGTATATGTTTTAACAGAGAATTCTGGAAGGGAAGAGGTTAAACTCACTGCATTTAATTTAAAAAAAATAGGTTGAAATTTAAATGGGATGGTTTAGCCATAAAGATTTTTTTCTTTCAGGTCTGATTGCAGCTAAAGACAAACATGTCTGGGAAAACCAGGACTAGGAATCTTAATGTATCATCCTTATGGATGAACTAATTGCAACCCTGAAAGGGTGGAAGTTTTTGAAATTGTTTTACAGCTTTCAGATGCTGGGACATATCTTAGCAAAGCTATGGATGTGTATTGCACCAGAGTCAGGTGATCAGATGTGATGTTATTCTATAACCAGCACTGAAATGATTATTTAGATATTAGTGAGAGATATGAAAAAACTCTTGCAGCAGCACTTTGTTTTTCAGAACCTGACAGGAAATATTTCTCATAGATATCTCACACAACCTTGCACCACATCTTGCCTTGCTGTAAGTAAGCAACTCAACACTCATCATCTTGCCTTGCTGTAGTAAGTAACTTAACTAGGGAACAGTAATTTTTTTAGTCAGTCAAGAAAATATAATGAGATTAGTTAAGTATTGTTTTTCTGCATCTGTGTGAATCTATCCAGCTGTGTTATTTTTCATATCTCCTGACTGAAACTCTAGTGTTTATTGCAAGTAGATATTCAGTATTCTCATGTTTTCTATTTTTATTTATTATTAAGTATTTCTATACCTTTCACTGTGGCTGTTTTGTTAGAGAATACTTTTAACATATTAAAAGTATTTATTTTAGTGACACTGTGTCTGTTCCTGAAAGCTTTGCTGCATTGGCAAACTCTACCATTTGTATTAGTATTAATTTTACGCAGTATAATTGGGTACCCTTGTAAGAGTCTTAGAGTAGCTGACTGGTGGCAGCATAATTACCTTATAGTCTGGACAGAGGGGGCACAGCTGCTAAATCTGTGCCAGACATGTGTGTGTGTGTGTGTGTGTGTGTGTGTGTGTGTGTGTGTGTGTGTGTGTGTGTGTGTGTGTGTGTGTGTAAATCAAATATCCAAGTGTGTGTGTCAGCTACTTGGAACTGGGACACAGAGCTCCAAAGTGGTCATTATGGAGTCTTGTTTGGGGCCTGGAGAGAGAAAAAGAGCGTGAGAGAGAATGAGAGAGAGAGAGTCCAGCCACAGGTCTGGAGTGCGCTGCCTGTATGCTCTTAATGGAGATTCTGCTTGGTGCAGGGAGCTGCATCTGAAAATACTATGTGTATCTATTTTTGTCCCTAGTGGCCTTCACTCACTGTTGTTAGTAGTGAGGATTGAGGCTCCTTGATTTCTGGCCTAGAGTAGGGACTGTCACACAAGTAACATGGATGGTGCAGTGGCACAGTGGTAGCATTGTCGCCTCACAGTAAGAAGTTCTCCAGTTTGAGTCTTGGCTGGGGTGCCTTCTGTGCAGAGTCTGCATGTTCTCCCTGCATTCGCAGGGATTTCCTCTGGGTGTCTGGTTTCCTCCCATGTTATATAGACGTGTGTCTGGGGTGCTTCTCCTTGAGCCTATGCTGTAAATTGGTTACATTCCATGTTGGACTTTCACAGTAAATAAATGTTAAATATAAATAAATAATAGAAAATGTTGGTGGGTGAAATTTTTTCATCATAGTTATCATGTATTTTAGCATGGCAGTTATCATTTATAGCTCCCCCACACTTATAAAATGGATATGACCTTAGTGATATGACTGGTGCACAAAAATAAAGTAATTGACTTCAGAAATGTGGCAGTGGTGAGCAACAGTATGACATCATGTATTGGAAATTCTTCTAGTGCGGCTTCTCTTTGCTGAGTAAACTTCATTCTGCTATATGTATGTTGCAAACATTAATAGTGGCATCTAAAGAATGCAGCACTACCTAGAAAATCAGACGTTATCATAGCTGATAACAATATGATGGCACTCCACAATGACCAAGAAAATCCTATTACTGGGTACTCATATGGCATCGAATGCTTAGCAATCATGAATACATCAGTCTTTACATGGAATGTCCAAACCACAACAACTTTTCCAGATTAAATTGAAACAGTTTGCATGTTCTATAACTTCTACAAGTATAGAGTTGATTGACTGTACCACATGTAGTAACTAAGAGCAGCAACTGATGATGGCTATGCAGATTTCAAGACAAGTACATATTATATTATTACTTGAAGAGCATATGAATTTTTCCCCTGCTTTATAAACATTTAGGTTACACAGTGAATACTGCATTATTTGATATGTCAGATAAGCATATTATGACCTTACAGGAGAATATTCAGAGAAAAGTAAGAATGATCAATTTCAGACTTCAGAATTGAGTACCTGACAATAAATGTACGACCTTAGGACTTTAACAGAAGATCATAGGTGAATACAGGGCTAAATGGCCTAAAGAGACCTTTTAAGCGTAGCCAATAACCTGAGGTTATAATCTAACCCTGTACCTCGAATCTGTAAGATGAAGACTTTAAATATTATACTAAATCCAATTACTAGGAAGATGGGGATGTCTTTGTGAAGATGACTGAGCTTCTTAGATTTCCTAAAAGGATCTAATTGAAGTTGACTGATGCCAAATAACTTCTGTTATTAGTGTAATTGCAATAAAGAAAAAAAGTACTGTGCCTTTTAACATTATTCAATATATAAAATCAGGTGAATTGGACAAAGAAAGATGATGAACCTGTCCCAGTTAACCAGAACAGAGTATTTAGTGAGTTTCCATAGCTGGGAGATATGTAGGTTAGGCACACTCTCTAGTGGGGTTTTATGTTTGAGAAACAATCGCTGGTGTATGCAGCTAAACTTTATTTTTTCTTTTGTTGACTGAAATGTACAGCTTCAAGACTTCATGGTGTTTGTGATCAATAAATATTGTGCCTAGAAGATTCTGTGCACTGCATTTTTTTCACGAAACTGTGTACTGATCAAAGGTTGAGTCCTCTTAAAAGTATAAGTTCAACCATGTGCCAGTGTAGAAAAATATCATAATCTACATATAGCTTTCAGAAACAATTAAGAAAAATAATATGGGATTATAAAAGAGTAAGAATGGATCATTGAAATAAAATCAAAGAGTATAAGAATCAGAGAAGAAAAACAGTGAGTGTGAAGCAGTGGGCATTTATTAATTGCATTCAGAGTGGAATTTTTGCCTCAGTGAAAGTGGAATCAAAATTTATCAGAGCTGGGAATGCACAAACAGTGACATTAATGTTTGCATTAAAAATGACACTCCACTTATTGAGAAATAGATGATTATTATCTGTGACATCAATTGGACTGTTACAGAAATGGATCTGCTGTCAGTAGATAGCACTCCTATCAAACCACAGGCTCTAAACACTATCAATAACATGAGACAGCAGGACCTATCAGTAGAATTGCTATTAAAGATAGTGCATACCTCCTTCCTGTGGTTATATATGGTGTGTCTGCTGTATATTGTACACATTCTATTAGTGACCTTTCCGTTCCCTAACTATTGCCTCATATTCAGTGCTACACAATGCACACAGCTCTAAATTTAAGCTTTTAAAAACTGTCAGTTCATGTAAAAATGATGCTAATCATGGACAGGAGGAGGGGCTCTACTTGCCATTGCAGTTGTTGCTGACATCTCATTTCTTCTAAAGTAAGATACAGAATTATTGTAACATTTGTACATGTCTAAGGGAATATTTTACTGCAGAAACACAAAAACAGCAGTTATACTTTTCAATATAATGGCTAGACATTCAGTGGCCATGACTTAAGAATAACTTTGTTGTAAGTTGTTAACTTTTGTGGTGAACAAATGGATGCAGTATACATAGGATTCTTAACATGTGCACTTCAAGTTACAGCATAGTGCAGAAACATAAAAGATATATGTATAATTATACAACACGATACTTTAGAGACCAGTAGCTCTGTAAGTACATATGTAGCCAAAAAACAGAGCTAAAGGGGTAACTAACAACAGCACCTTATGCACACACAAGCATTGATGTCACTGGGTCATATAATGTTACACAGCTGGATAATGTTGTCTTTTCAGGATGGAGGGCAAGAGCCTTTGTATCCTAATCAAATGTGGGTATAATATGAGTTTGAATGTGAAAGCATGAGGACCTTGAGGTTTAAAATGGTAATGAGATAATTTCAGAGATTAAAAGCTACATAGAAAAGTGATGTTTCTCCAGTCTTAATGCTGTGTCTTGCAGTCTCAAGTTCTAAGACAGTCTTTAAAGTGTGAATGCTATGAAGCAAGTTCCTACAGAAAGTCTTTAACTTAGAGGAAGGGGCAGCTTTCATTCTCCAAGATGACTGATGTTTGTGCATCTCCCGAGGCAATCAATTTAGTTTTGTGAGAAACTGCAGTGATGTTTCTAGTAGATTGCAGTAAGGAAAATGTTAAAGCAAGCAATATATATATATATATATATATATATATATATATATATATATATATATATATATATATATATATATATATTCACTTAGAACATCGAAAGCCCATAACATTGAAATTCAAAACACTGAAAACTCAAAACATTGAATCCTATAACACTGAAAATAAATAGGAAACCAACATTTAATATATGCCAGCACAACTACTTACAGAAACAAATTAAAAACAAACCATATTACACTTCTCCAAACATGTGCAGAGGGGTTGCACCCCCCAGCCTCCTGCTACTTAAATATATCAACTCCAAAATCATACTACACAGAACAAAACAGCAAATATACTATTCCATGCTTTATGACTGCATGTTTAAATTGTAAAAAAAAACTTTCATTAACCTTCTCTTACAAACACTAATTCACACTTAAAACATTACACATTACTATATCTCTCCAATACTTACCAGAGGTTCATATGTAACCTCAGTCATGTTCCCTTCTTACTTGCTATACTACAACATAATACATCTTAGTGTACTGTAGTGGGATCTCGGAGTTGATATGTTTAAGTAGCAGGGGGTGTGGGGTGCAGGGGTGTGTGCCCCCCCCTGGTTATATTTGAAAAAGTGTAATATGTTTTTTTTTTTATTTGTTTCTGTATATAGTTGTGCTGGAATCTAGTACATGTTGCTTTCCTATGTTTTTTCAATGTTATGGGATTCAAAGTTTTGAGTTTTCAGTGTTTTGAATTTTCAAGATTTTGGTCTCAATGTTTTGAATTTCAGTGTTCTGGGCTTTCGATGTTCTAAAGTGAATCCATACGGATATATATATATATATATATATATATATATATATATACATACATATATATATATATATATATATATATATATATATATATATATATATATATATATATATATATATATATATATATGTGTGTGTATATATGCACACACACACACACACACACACACACACACACACACACACACACACACACACACACACACACACACACACACACACACACACACACACACACACACACACACACACATATATATATATATTTATGAAAAGAGAGAGGGAGCTTTATTATAGTGCAGAAGGCACAGTAACCAGTTTATACGCTCATAGGTAAGTACTAGGCTGTCGACCATAGAGCCTATATAAGCCTAGCCAAAAGAGGTTTCCTGGCTTTCACCACCCAAGAAAATTATTTTTCTGTGACTATGTCTAGCAGAGCCACAGAAGTGATCCCCGGGGTGAATTTCCTGTTTCCCATCCAATTGTCAAGATTTTTCTTAAAGAGGGCTAATGAGGAGTTTTGCTTGACATGAATGGGTAGTCTATTCCAGAGTATGGGAAGTCTCTGGGACAGGACTTTATCCCTCCAGCATGTTCTGTTTATTGTGGTGACAAGGTTTAGGTCCCTGGAGCATGTGGCCCGAAGAGATTGGGATTTCTTTAAGTGTAGCATGTCCATCAGTTCTGGGTTAGACATGGCTTTGTATGGTCACCTCTGAGTAGGCGATATGCGACGGAGTAGAGTTTGAGGTTTTTTAGATGGTTTGCATATGGTATCTGTTTGAGGCCGGTAATCCTCTTACTGAGGTATTTCTGTGGCCTTTCTAGTTGTTGTAGATGCCTTGTGAGGTACATTCCAAACAGGGCATTGTACTCTATAATGGGTCTGATGAAGGATGAGTGGAGAGGAATGATGACCTTTCTTTTTCTGAAGGAGAACTCCTTTTTGATGTGGTGTGCCAGTTAGAAGGATTTCCTGACTACTGTGAAGATGTGATTATCAAACGAGAGACTAGTATCCACCTGTGTCCCAAGGTCTCTTATCACACTTTCGTGTGTTTAGTAGGCTACTGCCTATGTGGTAGCTCATGGGTACGGAGTTTTTCCCAAAGGGGATGACAATGCACTTCTTGGCATTGAGCTTTAGGCCATGACTTTGACATCAAGCATCAGTCTCAGTAAGGCCTCTTTGTAGAATGTCCACATCCTTAGGCAAATCTGTTATGGCTCCTAGTTTGCAGTTGTCTGTGAACTTCGTTAGCCACAGACCAGCTGTATTAGCTTGGACTTCTGAGAAGTAGATACCGAACAGGAGAGGAGCCAGGACCGAACCCTGTGGTACTCCACTTGTCACTGTCGGATTTGGAGTCGGCTCCTTTCACTGTGTGCTTCTGTCCATGAGCCAGTTGACCACCCACCTTGTGACATAGGGATTTATGCCCAATCCAGTGAGTTTATCTATAATACCAGAGTGGAGGATGGTGTTGAAAGCCTTGATGAGGTCAAGATAGGCCCTTTACCCTTGTCTACAGCTCTGGTGACTACTTCAAAGAAGTCAATCAGGTTTAGGAGGCATGATCTACCTTTTACAAACCCAAACTGAGTGGGGTCCAGACTTGCAGGTTACCTATGTCTTTATTTATAAGCTCTAGGGTGATGCGTTCCATGGCCTTGCAGACCAGGCTCATCAGGCTAATGGGGCGGTAGTTCCCGGGGTCAGTGGTGCCACCCCCTTTGTGGAGTGGGATAACCATTGATGTGCACCATTCCATAGGCACAAAGCCTAAAGTAAGGCTATGGTTGAACATTGTACTTAGGTGGGGTGCCAGTTCATTCTGTAGTTCGTGAGAATGCAGCCTGGGATGTTGTCTGCTTGCATGAATGCTGTTTTCTTGGCTTTAGTGAGTGTGGTATTTACTTGTGCATCAGTGATTACAGGGGCTTTGCAATCTTCTGGTATGGAGATGGGCCCTTTTGGGGGTGGGGGGGGTAAAGTTTGCACCGAACCTGACTGCCAGGATGTTGGCAATATCAGTTGGTTCAGTAAATCTGTTGCCATTGTGCTGTAGCTCAGAGCAGATCTGAGTGTTGCCATTGAGATTCTTGACATAGCCTTAGAATGCTTTGTGATTATCTTTAGAATCTATGGAGACTTTATTTTTGTAACTAGCTTTGGAGGATTTTATGAGGGATCTCAGCTTCTTACTGAGGCAGATGAGGGTGTTCCTACAATCATGGGATTTTACTCTTTTTTGCAACAGTTTCTTCTTTCTGTTGTAGAGTTTGTTTATGGCAGGGGACCATCAGATTGTCTTCCATTTTTTGGAGGATAGTGTCTTGGTTCTGTTGGGGATGGCACGGTCCATGCACTTATGTATGTGCCTATACAGTGCATTTGTATATGATTCAGCAGTCGTGCCTCTATTTTCTGTCTGTATGGGTGCCGTGAAGGTAGCCACTTCTGTCTTAAGAAGCATGAAGTTGGCTTTGGTGAAGTTTTTTATGGTGGTTTCCTTGATGGGTGGTGGGGGCAGGATATGGATGTTTAGGGTGATTAGGTTGTGGTCGGATCTGAGCAGAGAAGAGTTGACCTCTGTCATATTAGTAATGACCAGGTCCAGTATGTGTCTGTCCCTGGTGGGGGTTTGGACAAGCTGATCCAGGGCATTGAAATTGCGGAATTCCAGAAAATATTGAGCAAATGAGTTAGTACATAAGTAGTTTTCCCAGCTGATGGTGGGGTAGTTGAACTCTCCCAATATTAGGGTATTGGGCTGTACCTTAATATTATCTAGTATATCGAGAAACATGAAGTGGGTGTTCTGGGGCATGGCGGGGAATCTGTAACAAGCTGCAACCAGAATTGCAGTCTTGCCCAGTGTTAATTGTACTTGGATAATTTTAGATGCATTATGTTGAGCAACTAGCCTGGAGGTGTGGATATCCTTTATGAATATGTACACGCCTCCTCCTTTAGTGTTTCAGTCCAGGTTAGGTGGCTGAAAGGTGTGGTAAGAATTGTAGCTTCATAATGCAAGGGTGCTGTCTGGAGCCTTAACCCAGGTCTCTGTCACTGCACAGATGTCAATGTTCTCCATCTTAAGGAGTACCTCGAGTGAGTGCATTTTGAAGTTTAGACTTCTAGCATTGAGTAGCATTACCCCTAGATTTTGCTTGTTTGTATCTACTATGGTGGTGTGTTTGACATTTAAGCCTTGCCTAAAAATGGGCACTATAGGGGCAGCAAGAGCCTTAGCCAGTATCCAGAATCCCAGAGGTGACAGGTGCAGGAAATCTCTGGCAAAGCATCGTGGCCTGTTGATCATGTCATCCCAGGCAGACAGATACTGGATCCCCTTAGAATGACACCGAAAGCTTAGCCAATAGTTGAAGTCAGTCATTTTGTCCTTGTACTGTGGTATCATTCTGGAAGGTGGCATGCAGCCATTCAGGGCTAGCATCATACTTGCCTGGGCCACATGGTCAGAGAGCTCCTCCATGTCTCTTTTCATGTAGTCCAGGGAGGTACATCTCAGGTCATTCACTCCAACATGGACAATGCCAGAGTGATATTTGTACTTGTTGTGGAGTGACCTGAGTGTGTGCATTATATGGCGGATCCTGGCACCTGACAGGCAGCTGACAGTAACTTTTTCCTTGTTTAGCCTGGTGAGAGGGACATCAGTGTGCCTGACTATAGAGTTGCCTATGACTAGTATATTGGGTACGTTGTTTTGTCTTATGGGCTGAGGTTGAGTGGCACACTGATTTTGTGGGCTATGTGTTGTTCGGGTAGTGCTGGGGGTGGTGGTTGCTTGCATTTCAGTTTTGAGGTCTGTTGTTTGGCAGATTTTTATTGAGAGCGTCCGCGAATGTAGGTGTGTGTTTTGTGTTACTATGTGTGGGTTTGGGTTGTGCAGGTTTTGATGGACTATGTGTTGAGTGCGGTGTGGTGTCTCCTTCTCCTCTTGACTGTCTAGTCCAGTCTTGGCTGGAGAGAGCTTGGCTTCCAGTTTGGCTATATAAGTGCATCTCTCACAGGTTGTAGTGTTGGGTGTTAGGAGGAGAGAGTTGTCAGTGTACATGAGGCAATTGCTACATTTCCCAAAGATGCCCAGATTCATCACGTGGACAGGAGAAAACACCGGGAGCTGACCCTTAGATATACCTGGTTAGTGCTTATTAATTTAAGTGCTAAAAACTGTTTTCCTCTTGATAAGTGAGGAAAGTTGAGTGCTGCAGTAATTTGTGGATTATTTAGTGCTTGCAAAGAGTTTTGGACAAGTGCTAAGAACAAAGAAACAGTTTTGATTGCTAAAACTAGAAAACTGGCTAGTTCAAAGGAAAAATCTGAAGAGCAGACTTTCTGGCACTGGGAATAGTTTAACCATAGTTAAGTGGCGCTGCGCAGAGAGCAAAACTGCGCAAACACTGTTTTTTTAACAGAAAGAAATAGCCCAAAATGGCCAATAAAACTACAGATTCTGAGCTGAAACCACTCCTCCAGCGACAGATAGGCTGCTCAAAGCTCACCACTCTCACTGATGAACAGTGAAGCTTTCCTCTGTCTTAGGTCCGGGCAACATAGAAACTACAAAACAGACCAGAATTCCGCAACATCTGAAAACCGGACTCTACTGGTTATAGAAAGGCGGGAAACGAGTAGAGAGATGGGATTTTTTTTTTTTTCGAAAATTAGTAATACAAACACTTCTGAGGCAGTAAAATGGCTAGTGCACTTGAGTGTGTAGACCTCAGCAATTAAACAGTTGAAAAACACTTAAAAATGATCAATTAAAGTGCAAACAGTATCAGAATTAAAAAAAAAACAGTTCAAAATAAGTAGCAAAGCTAATAAAAAAATTCTGGGAATTGTGCGGTTAGTGAAAATAAGCAGTAAAAAGGAAAAACAAGGTACTTAATCCACAAATAATTTATCTTTTCTCCTTCTGCTGCTGTAGAACTCTGCAGGACACCCAGGCAGGCTCTTGCTGAGGTAATACAAGCACAAAAACCAGACAAACACAGTTTTTTAAACAGAAAGATGAAAGGGATAGAAATAGACCAAAATGGCCAATAAAACTACAAATTCTAAGCAGGGTCAGTCCTCCTTCCACCATAGTATTTTAGGTCTCCCAGAAAAAAAAAACATTCCTAATTCTTAACGAGTATCCAAAGTGAAACTGAATACTTTCATCAGTGATTTCATTTGTGTAATTTTTATTTATTTACTTTTTCATTAATTATCTTAGTCCTGCTAGGCATAGCCTATTTTAGGAGAGACCTAAGGAGGTACTTTCATGGCAGGGCTAAACACTCAGCAGTATGAGTATTGGCCTTAGATGATTGTTTATGTTCAAGTGACACCCTAACTTGATGTACAAACATGGGAAAACAGGGGTTGTGAATGGATGGCGCTAAGGTGCTGCTCATACTGACTTGCTGCAATCTGGCCAAGACACAAGAGGAATTATTTTACTCTTTATGGATAGAGAAGAATACTGGAGAGCAATAGCAGTGAACACTATTTAAAACAACCATTCATTCATCTTTACTATGAAGACTTTTGTAACATTTACTGTCTCTGGTGCCTCAGACAAAAACTCCTTTCCAAGAGTTCCACTGATGCTAATAAGAGCATTATATAAACATGTTATATCAATTAGAAATTAATTAGTGATTGCATTTAAAGTGCCATTTTACCATTTTAGTTGCTCAGAACATAATGTATTAAAATGACTTTTATTTTATATTGCTTTAAATATAAATGCTGCAAATATACATTTTAGTATTAATAATAAATCTCAATGTAAGTTTTCTGATAAACTCCCCATTCATAAACTAGTTTCTGCTACAGTATTAAACAATGTATAGAAAAGAGCAGCCTTACATATTGTACAGTATATTGTGAATAGTGATACTGAGCCTGTGCATGTTGTCAGGGGAGATGGTATGGAATACATTAGGAAAAAAGAAGAGATGCTGATGATGTTTTATTGATTACTGAGGTTGGTGGCTCAGGTTTAGCTAGGAAAAGCAACAAAACCACAAAAAAGTGAAAAACACCAATTGCAGAAGCATAAAACCCAAAATTGTTCATAGGTTGGTACTAGGCTATCAGCCCTAGGGCCTATACAAGCCTAGCCATAACAACTCCCTGGCTATTTCTTCCCACACTATTTACTTCCCTGGACCCCTGTCTAGCAGGGCGACTGACGTGATCCCCGGGGTGAATTTCCTTTCTCCCATCCAATCGTCAAGGTTCCTTTTGAAGAAGGCCAAAGAGGCACTCTGCTTGACATGTATGGGCAATCTATTCCAGAGTCTGGAATACTCCAGCTCCTCAGCTAGCAAGCCTTTCACAGAGTTCAGCTATGAAAAGCTCCTCAGTTAGCAGATAAGTCAGAACACAGGCTGAGTATGAGAGAGACTTCAGGGACAGATATCCTTGAAAATGTTTAGGGGGACCTCCCCTGCAAAAAAATGCTGCTTTCAGCTAGTGGTAACTGTTGCCCCTTTTCCACTGTTATGCAACCTTGAAGTTGGTATATGTAGGTTGGGGGTGGTGGTCCCCCCGCAGAAAAAAAAGCTTTTGTTGCTGTTCACTGATAGTGGTTTTCAGTGAATAATCCTCATGCTCTTGTCTGTTGGGGAAAAATATCATGAATCCTAATAAATATAGGTAATGAACCGTATTTCAATGTGGCTTTTGAGCAATTAACTGATGAACCAAGTTAAATTGTAACTTTTTTTTTTAAATTTGGAAGAAGACCACTGAAAAGCCATGTTCTGACTTTTTAGTACAGTGTTTTATATCTACTAAAGGGAGAAGGATGCTTGTCCATTTTACAGTGGATGCCATGACTGAAACCGATGTTAGCACAGAAATATGGAAACATTGTGCAGACATTATTGAAAATCCATCCAACCATCCATCCACCCACAACCCCTTTTTCCCATTTTGCATATGGGGTTGAGATGCCACTTTAACAGTGACAATCATGTAGATCCAAGGTAAATAGGCTTAATTTGTTAACTGATTTTAAAACAGTGAATTGTAACAATTGAGCACTTGTCTAATATTACTTACATTAAGACTTGCATAGGTGCTGTCACTTGTAATGGGCAGACAAAATTGTACTATTATTGTGGGGATTTCGGACATGTTTCTGCCAAACCTCTAAAACACATTTGAAAAATGTTGAGAACATGGACCAAGCAGTAATTGTACATTGGGTAATTTTAAGGTTAGACTGACACATAATTGTTGAATGAATTGTAACAGAGAGGGAGTGGTGATAAAGTAATGAAAGTGATGTTCAGGACAAGCGCATGAAGATAACTGATAAAAAAGTGTGAAAGGATGAGTCTACTATTTCTTCTCATGGTGACTCAGAAGAGTTGCAGATTGTACATAGGGACAGAAATATGGATAAAGGTTTATAAACAGGGTTGAAATTAGTACACGGGAAGGAAAATGTAAACTGAATCTGTGGGGAAGGAAAGAAATAGATCTATCGATGGGAAAATTGGAAAAAGTAAGAGAAAGCTTGCATATAAGGAAAGAAACAGGAAGACTGCATCGAATAATACAGGAAGCACAATATTAAAATCGCTTCACTGAACAAAATAATTTTAGGAAAGAAACTAAAAGGCATATTTTATTTGAATGATTAGCTGACAATGTGAGGCAATGTTTTTAAAGGATGTCAGGTATCCTAATGAATGGGAAAGGCACAGACTACAAGTCAAATGGGCAGGTTAAGTTTTATGTTCATTTAGAACAGAGGAATACAGTTTGACAATTTTTGTCTTAAAATCTGAAATGAAACTATATGATTTGCAAATTTGTATGGATAGTACACTTTGGATTATAAGCACTGCACACTTTTTTAAAATGAAGAAAGTATATGATACATTTAACAAGAAAGTAGCATATTTGTTTAAACTGTTGAAGATTTATTTGTAATAAATGATTTCAATATTCATTTAAGAGTTAGAAGGAATAGAGATACCACTGATACTTACAGGGTCATTACTTACTGCTAGGCTATCAGCTTGAATACTGTTAGAAGCCTGACCCATAATTAAGATGCCAGAATAAAACCTTGTGCTTTGCATCTGTGAGGTTAAGACCTTAACCATTATGTCAGCAACTCCTCATGAGAAACTTGAAGGATTTGATAAAAAATCTGATGTTGTATAAGAAGAGAATATTAATTGTACTTAAAGGAAATGGGAGTGGCAAACAATGACTGATTATTTTTAATTAGGTAACATTTTAGCACATACAAATTACAGGTAAAAGAGGTACCAATTTCAGATCACTGTTTTATAGTGTTAGTTGTTAAGTATATTGACTGTATTAGTAGTTAGTAAAGTTGTAGGATATGAACTCATTAGAGTGGCAATCAATCAATTTAGATATGAACATTTTTATATAATCCCGGACTGAATGGTGACTTGCTTTTAAAATAAGGAGAAATTATAAAGTACAAGTAAAGAAGATTAGGAGTGTAGTGGAGAAATTATTTTTGGAAGGCTTTATATAGTAACATACAATGAAATAATTTAATTAAAAAATACTGCTTATATAGGGCAGCGTATGATATAATCAAGGAATGTTTATACAAACTGAGACATTTTGTAAGCTGCCATAAGGAAGACATTTCTCCTTCTCTGGGAAAGAAGGTAAAAATAGTAATGAAGAAGTGGAATGCATTGTGGATGATAGGGGGATAGCAGATAGTAGGAAACCAAATGAAGAACTAGATGAATAAACAGTTAAAAACTAAAATCTCTAAGAAAATCTGGGCATCATTACAAATGAGTAAACTAATCCATGCAATTGTTTTCTTCCAGACAAACTTTTCACTTTTTTCAAGAGTAGCTGGATATTATTAACTTTCCATAGGTAGTAAAATATGTAGAAGCTTTGATTAAAAACAATAAACAGTAGTGAGACATTTTATCCCTTCAGGTACTGGAACTGAATTCTTGGATCTTAGCAGTGCTTTGTTATTTTTTTTTTTATGTTGACAGCATCAAATGGACAGTGGAAGAACATACAGATGCCCTTTATAAAGATCAAGGCTTATGCTTCAAACTAAATTAAAATGCATACAAGTCTGCTAGAAACATTCACAAAGAAGTACAGTATTAAATAATGTCTCGAAAAGGTCAGCCTTAGATATTGTACAATATATTGCAAATGGGACTAATTATATTAAGACCTTATGGTATAGCAGTATTACAACATGATCTGAGGACCAAAATATATAAAAACAGAAACTGATCTCTCCACGAAACAACAAGTGGCAATTTCACCAACCAAGTAAATAATCCAGTAGAACTTTTAGCGATAAAATAAAATAAACCTTTTATTTAACAAGTGGGATGATAAGCGCTTTCGCGTGGATACAACCACGCTTCTTCAGATAACAATTACACCCACTGACTTGCTTTAAATAACAAAACAATTAGCCAAGACCTTAATCTAATGACTAATTAATTAATTCAATAAACATTTAAAGGAATCATACTTAAAAACATCAAACATTTCTATGGTGTATAGAAACGAATAAACAGGCAAGTAAATGAAAGCATAGGCTGGTTGTATTAAACCATAACATATAAAAAATAGATAGATACTTTTTACTAAATATATTACGCCATAGAGTATAAATACCTTACATATATATTTAATAAAGTTGAGAGAGTCTCAAACATAATTTCAACTTGAACCTGGAATTGAGAGTGAAATAAAATACATTTCCCAGATATTAAAAAAGTATATGAGCATATACTAAAAACGCATATTTTGAAAATGTGTTAATGTCTAATGAGACAACTCTAATATGATGTAATAATATGGCGAAAACATTACTATTCAACGCAAGCTTAATAAATAGCATTCAGAAACTAAGCATAAAGGATTTTTTCAAAAAGATAAAAAACACAAAATTCTTTATTTGTGTTTATTTAATAAAACCTCATTACTTGCTAAGTAATGGATAGATGCTCTAAATATATTTAAATGTATATGATATATATTATAAGAATAAATGTACAGAGTAACCATACAAGCAGCTGTTATTTAAGCTATGCATGAATATGTCTATCTAAGAGTATATATATATATATATATATATATATATATATATATATATATATATATATGTGTATATCGAATGTATTATAAATATATAAGTTGTTATTGTAATATTAATTTAAAATGTATGTATAAAAAATGTGATTTTAAAACTAAGTAACACATTAATCAAGTACGTAAGTAAATGATACAAAAAAACCTAAGCAGCCAATCAATTAGAAATATCTCTTTATATTTAATTATTTATTTAATTAATTAATAAATTATTTATCTATTATTTAATAATTTAATAGTTTACTACAAAATAAATAGAAGCTAAAAAAGTCTACTGGGTTATTAAGGTATAAGAGTAATAGTATATAAAAAGTTTTTAAAAAGTCTGTAAATATTTAGTTATTATGTGAATATTCAAATGTATATCAGAATAAAAAATTTTTTGAAAAACATATAAATATTAATGCACAATGAAGAGACTTTGAAAACGATTGCATTGAGGTATAATATATCAAAACTATGGCCAAGAAGCTGAAAAAATTATTTTATAACATTCAAAATCATCTTGTTAACGTTTCCTACTATTCAAAATAGGCTTAATAGACACTGAAGTGTTTAAGTCAGGATAGTTATGTGCATTAAACCTTAGAATCCACTTTAATTCAGCTAATGCAAGACTATTACTAGCATCACTTCCTCTAGGATTCTGTGCTATTACTTCTAACACTCTAAAACAGAACGCATGATCTTCATGCTCTTTTATGTGCTGGGCTAGAGCATTAGTATCTGAAATTTTTCTTATTTCATAGAGGTGATCATAAATTCGATCAGATAACTTTCTTTTAGTAAGGCCTATGTAAAAAGCAATACACTTAACACAGGTAGCCAGGTATACCAAGTTTTTAGTGGAACAAGTGGCGAAACCTCTAAATTGGAATGTAAAATTTAACGTATGGTGGATATAAAATGGAGTGGAGCAAATATAGATACATCTATTGCATTTTCCACAAGGAACAGTCCCAACCCTCTCATTAAGATGTTTAAACACTGTAGGGTGATCCTTACATAGAATCTGTTTCAAGTTCGGACAGTTTTTATAAAGGAATCTAGGATGGTTCCCTACTAAACATGTTACTGATGCATCAGTCGTAAGTATATTCCAATTTTTGCGTATAATTTGTTCTAAACATTTCACATCACTTGTATATTTGATGATATAAGGAAGTTTCATAGCTTTATTTAGTGTAGTAACTTTCTTATTTATTGTTGAGGTAACTAAATTAGGCATCTTGGCTGCATGAGTATTTGTCACTAAAGGGCTCAGAACGCTATCCTTAACAGTTGTAATCAAGTCACTGTTGTAACCTCTATTCAAAAAAAGTGTTTCCAATCTTTCTACTTCTAGCATCAGGGATTGTTCAGTTTGACAGAGCCTAGTTAACCTAATAAACTGACTTTTAATGATGCCATGGAACGTATGCCTGGGATGCATACTATCATATTTAAGTAAGGTATTAGCCCAGGTAGGTTTCCTAAATAAAGATGAAATAACAGTTCCCTGTTTAGTAAGCATCAAAGTAACATCAAGAAAATGAACACATTTATTCAAAGCTTCCATTGTGAATCTCAAATGGGATGTCGTGGATTCTAAAAATTCCAGAAATTGTTGAAAATCTATTAGAGTACCTTGCCATATGAGGAGGACATCATCCACGAAACGTTTGTAAAATTTTACATATTTAAACGTGGGATGATTAAATAAAAACTTCTTTTCCCAGTTAAGGTCCACTAGATTTGCGTACGTATTCGCACAGGGGGTGCCCAACGCTACCCCCCATGTCTGTAAGTACATTTTATCATTGAACATGAACAAGTTGTTATTCAGTACTAAATCTAATAGTTGGCAAATTAAAATTATCTTATCCCCATTAAATGTGGTATCTCTAACTAGTAGTTCTCTGATAGCTTCCAGCCCTATGTCATTGGGAATAGAAGTGAATAAATTTTTCACATCAAGTGTTACTAAAAAATACTTATTGTTCGTAACATCAAAAGTAACATCAACCAAACTATCCAAAAGTTGGTAGGTATCTTTTAAAATGGAAGGAACAGCATTAACTACAGGTCTAAGAAGCCGTTCAATGAGGGTAGATACAGTTGCAGTGACCCAATTACTACCTGACACTATGGGCCGTAAGGGTATAGGGGTTACATTTTTATGAATTTTTGGTAACCCTTTTATCACTGGAATGGTTGGAAACTCTATGTATAAGTAGTCATATAAATCAGGAGAAATTTGTCTGCACATGAGTAAATCATACAGTGTTTCATGTACAGCTGTAATAATTTTACATACCTCATTCAAAGAAATAATCTTATAAGTACCTAGATCTGATAACATGTCTAACATAAGAGAGGTATAGTCAGACGTGTTCAAGATGATTATTCCTCCACCTTTATCTGCAGGTTTGAAAGTCAAATCAATTAACCTTTTCATTTTATTTAAAGATTTAACTTCATCAGATGTTAAGTTCACATAAGCTATCCTCTTAGTATGACTAGAAAACAAAAAGTAAAAGTCTTTTTCACAGGCTTTTAAAAAACATTCTTTATTAAATGGTAGTGCAGGTGAAAAATTGCTTTTACGTTTTAAAAACATAGGGTCACTTTCCGTAATGTTGTTATTAAGTGTAACGGTAGGGCTTTTAAAAAACAATTTCAAAGCAACATTCCTACAAAAAAGTTGTAAATCACATAAAGTGTCAGTTAAATTACTGCATTGTGCAGGAATAAAACTTAAACCCTTGTTAATTAGACTTATATCAGATTGATCCGTATTGTAAGAAGACAAATTAACAAACAAATCAGTCACATTCTCTGCTTTCTTGAGGTTCCATACCTCTCCCCGGAGATTTTTTTTTTGAATGATCTGAGGACCACTTCTTAATTTATTTTATTTTATTTACATTTGTTAACCGGGAGTGTCCGACTGGACGCAGGTCCATTTTCAGCGGAGGCCCGGGAAGAAGAGCTCCACAGTTAAAATAAACAGACAGTAGTGACATTGGATTACATAGCTATTAACAATTTAACATAGCAATTACATACAATGTATTTACAGATGAAGAGCATAGTACATCATTAGACAACTAGAATCTTTATCTGTGAAGTACATAACAGACATTAAAAATGTTACAATAAGAAGTTCCTGCTGTATAATAAGTACTAGGCTTATGAGCATCTGAGCTTGCTATAATCAAGGTAGTTTGTGGAGTGGAAAGAAAGGTAGTGGTTGAATGGGGTGGGTGATATTAGAGTAGGAGTTGCAAGGGCATAGCCAGCATGTTTTTAGGTGTGCTTTTAGTAAAGTTTTGAAGTGGGTGCATAATGGTATGGAGGTAATTGTGGGTGGGAGGGAGTTCCATAATTTGGCTATGGTGCTTCACCAGCAGAGTTATTGGCTTTAGTGATCTGCAAATGATTTTTGTTGCTGGATCTTAGTGGTCTGGTGGTGCGATAGGGTTGGAGTAGATTCTGGAGGGATGGGACATTTAGTGGATGTTTACTAGTTTGTGGGCAAGTGAGAGTTGATACCATTGAAGGAGGTGAGGGAGTTCAAGCCAGCCCAGTTCAGCAAGTGAGAGACAGTGGTGACTACGGTAGGATGCCCCTGTGGCGAATTTGGCGATTTTGTTGTAGCAGGTCTCTAGCTTGTTTAGATCGCATTGCCTTAGGTTGGTATATACTGGAGAGGCATAAAGTAGGGTGGAGATAAGGTGGGAATTTGCTATTGAAATCTTTGCTGCTTTGGTGAGAAGTTGCTTATTTCTGTATAACGCTCCTAGTTTTTTGTGGACTTTTTTTATGGTCATGGGCATGTGAATGTCAAATTTTAGTTTATTGTCTATTTCCAATCCTAGCAATTTGGTGTGTTCAGTTGGGTATATAGTGGTGTTGTCTTTTGCTGTGATGTTAAAGTGAGGGTTGTTTTTAGTACGTTTGGTGGGTTGAAAGATGAGTAGTTTAGTTTTGTTTGGGTTGAGTATTAATTGGGCATCGGATAACCAGGTTTCAACAGAGGAAAAGGCTTCCTATGTGACTTTTTGCAGTTTTGGTAGGGACTGGGCTGAGCAGATGATGGTTGAGTCATCTGCGTATTGTATGAGTGTGCCATGTTTGGTGGCAGAGGCTAGATTATTGGTGAAAACAGAGAAGAGTAGGGGTGCAAGGATGGATCCTTGGGGAACCCCTATGGAGACAGGTAGTTGGGGAGATATGTCATTCTGCCATACAACGGATTGTTGGTGGTCAGATAGGTAACTCTGAAACCAGTTGGTGACTGACTGAGAGAAGGATAGGTTATTGAGGACAGAGATAAGTTGTTTGTGTGGGACCGTGTCAAATGCTTTAGATAGTTCTAGGAAAGTAGCAGAGGAGAGCTAGCCATTGTTTTTATGCTGAAGGATAGTGTTAGTAAAGGAGAGTAAGGCAGTGTTGGTGCTATGGTTTGGTCGAAAACCATGCTGAGTATTGGAAAGGAGGTTGTTAGTAAGGAGGTAGTCTGAGACCTGAGAGTGTATGCATCTCTCTAGTATTTTGAAGAGTGGAGAGAGAATAGCTATGGGGCGGTAACTGGTTAGTTCTGTGGAGGGTCCGCCTTTGTGGAGGGGAATTATATGTGATACTTTCCACAGTGTGGGAACGTAACTTTCTGACAGAGATTGGTTAATCAAGATGGATACTGGGTAGGCCAGAGCATCAGCTGTGATTTGTAGGTATTCACTTGGGAGGTTGTCTGCTGCTAATTTGGTGGGCTTAAGTTTAGTTAAGAGTTTTTTTATGTTGGAGGTAGGTACAGGAGAAAAAGAGAAGGCAGTGGGGAGATTACTAGCTGAAGGTGTGGGTTGGAGGGGAGGGGGGTTGTGTTGTTTAGCTAGTGATAGTATGGTTTGTGTGAAGTGTGTGTTGAATGAGGTAGCAATATTTTCTGAGGAGTGAGGGATGTTAGGAGGAGGGGTACTGACTTTACCTGGGTGGAGGATGGAGTTTATGGAGGGCCAGAAATGTTTGGGGCTGTGTTGGGAGGAGTCTAGGGCAGACTAGTAGTATTGGAATTTGTCCTGTTTTATCAGCTTTTTGACTCTATTGCGTAGTTCTAGGAATTTCTGTCTAGTTGAGGGGTTTTTGCGCCAGTGCTCCCAGGCTTTATCTCTGTTTTTCATTTCTGACTTAGTGGTTTTCTGTAGCCATGGGGAGGGCTGTGCTTTGGTTCTGAAAAGTCTTATGGGGGCATGGTAATTACGGATGTTCAGGAAGGTAGTATTACAAAATTCAACTGCGTCATCAAGACTGAGGTACTTTAGAAGATGCCAGTTACATTCTTTCAGGGATGAGATGAATGTGAGTGGGTTAAAGTTTAGATTTTTACGTATTTGACGGTAGATGACCGGTTTAGCTTGGTATAGGTATTTTTTGAGTAGGAATGTTGAGGAGTGATCACTGAGGCTATCTGATAAGCAGCATGTTATATATGACTGGGGGCTCTTACTGACTAGTATCCAATCCAGGGTAGTGTGCTTGTTGGAGTTTTTATTTATCCTGGTTGGCGACTGGACTAGTTGGGTGAAGCCATGAAGGTTTACATGATGGGTTGAATGGTTGCCAGAACAGGACTGCCAGTCAATACTGAAATCACCTAAAATGATAGTTTATTGGGGGAGATGGTGGCTAGACCAGATGAGGAGGTTTTCTAGTGGAGGGATGTTTTGGCCAGGTGGGAAATAGCATCCAATTATGTTGATGGTTTTGTTTTGGTTTATTTTGAGGTTGGTATGTATTATTTCTTCATTGCCTATTTGTGGAGCTGATGATTTTAAGATCTGGATGTTTAGATGCTCTTTAAATATTATAGCTACACCGTCTCCTTTCTTGTTTAGCCGGTCTACTCTTAGTATGCCGTAATACTCTGTTGTCTTACATTTTATTCTTTGGTATACAGTATGCTTCTAGGCTGTTCCTATTAAAAAAATCTAAGACATTCCATTCCATCATGAGCATCTGGAAAATGTCTGCAAACATTATTACTAATGTCCTTTTCCTTCTCTTGATTATGTAATTTGACTGATCTAATAGTTTTGTAAATACAAAATAAATGACGTTCTGAACACTGGAAATATAGGAGTGAGTGACAAGAACATTGTGGACATCATTGTTAAGATTCAAAAATTACAGCTGCTAGAATTAATATTTCTACATTCAACTCGGTGGGGGGGCTTATTAGATGAAGTCCTTATTACAATGATGAATGAAAGTGATGCTGATTCTAAAAATATAAGTGATTGAGGCTAAAAATGGAGTTAGAGTAGCTGACTTCTTAAAGTGGAGATGCTTACAAACTTTTAATAAAAAATCCCTTCTGTTTTATTGCTGATATCAGGGTTAGGTAGTGACGCAGAAACGATTTGTCAGCATTTTCTCTATGATTATGATGCGTATGCAGAAAAAGCATGGGCTGCCATCACCAGGAAACATTTGCTTCAGGAAGAACTGACGCAGCAGCTATTTGAGGCAACATTCAAACCCTAGAAACTAGAGAACATTAAACAAACGTTCATTAAAAGGAAAGGCTCATTTGTAAGACTGCTAGCCGAAACAGAAATAAAATGTGTTAGATACATTGTTTTAGGTTGTTTGATCCAAATCCTTTTCAGCAAGTTCAATATATTATACTTTTAGCCATGGACACATCTAATAATATTGTGATCAAAAGTTTTTAACTGACTATATGCTTAGTTTTGGCCTTTGTAAAACACGAGTATCTATGGAAAAACTTTGTGTTGCTTGACTTAAGTGTTCAACTGAAATTCAAAAGGCAGATGATTACTGCTCCAAAAGCTCAACCAGTGCCACTTCTTCAACAGAGTCTGTGGGTGGTTACAATATTTTCTAATCAACCAAATGTTCCTTTTGCATGATAACACTATCAGCACTAACCCCATACCCTCGTATAAAGGAGTAACCCTATGATCAGTGCTAGGACCATTGTTACTCCTAATATTCATTAATGACCTCTCTTGGGATTTATCTGACCTAAATAGTACACTATGTGGTGTGGTCATTGTCCTCTTCAGGTCTACAGCATCACAAATGAAACTTCAGACCAATCTAGAACTGGATTTGCTTCAGGACACTAACCTTAAACACAAATAAATCCTCATACATGCTACTACGTACAAGCAAACGATTCACCATTGCATTAGCATTCCACATAGTTGACCCCCCTACAAAATTATGCTTCCTGTGTAATGCAACAAAAATCCCTCAGCGTTTTCTAGATCAAACAATCTTTTCTTCTGAGTATAAACATTTAAGTGCAAAAAAGTACTTGTGTAGCTCAGAGTGGCCTATAAAATCTCACATTTACTGCTAAAAGATGATAGGCAAGCCATTGCAATCAGCATCCTACTTCCTAGGTTAGTGTACACCCTACCTCTCTTTATTAACCTCAGCGCCCTTCTAGAACATTATCAAACCTCTATGAAAAAATGTGACTGACTAATTATTGAAGCCAGTGATGCCTATCTATTAAATGTACTTACCTTTCAATTACAGAATGAAAGCTACTGTCCACTTCTTAGGCAGTTTCTTCACACAAGAAACTCTACCTACATCCTAAGAAAATATAAACAGCAATATGTTTATCAGGAAGAGACGTTTGGTGGTGTGGGGTCGAGGAAGTCAGGTTCACACTGAAGTGAATCTTTGACGAACTGATATAGACCCTTAAAGGTTGGGGTATTTGCTCTAGACAGACAAATGTCACTAGTGGTATCCCACAAGTCACAGCCATGGGTCCCCTTCTCTTTGGTATATATTTCTGTGATATAAAAGCTGATATTAAGGGACTATGACTAACCTAGTTTACTGATAATTTCAAACTGGGGATGGTTATCAAATATTATTCTGAAACTCAAATTCTTCGGTAAGGGCTGGACCAAGCAAATGCTTAAGATATAAATCTTGGACTTAATCTCAACACCAAGAAATGCAACAGAATTTCCTTTGGTAAATGTAGCAAACCTACTGCTTACCATATAGAAGACATTCTACTTAAATTTTACACAGTCATTGGGGACTTGAACACTTGAACATGAATGTTGATAGGAGACCATCCTTCAACTACCACGATTCTGTGGTGGTTAGAAAATCCTTCTACCTTGCATATCTTATTCTTTGTGCTGTCTCCTAAGTGTCCAAAGAAGTTATAGCTCTGTTTTATTCATCCCCTTACAAAGCCCGTCATTGAATACAATTTGTCTTTGTCTTGTACCTCACCAAGCAATTAAACCAGCTTGAGAAACCTCAACATTTCCTCACCAAAGGATCTGAGGTCTCAGTACTCCTGGTTACTCAGGCAGACTAAAAACTCTGTCCCTCCCTTCAGTGTCCTTTAGACTCCTGAGGGATGATCTCTGCTTAGCTTTCCAAGCTATGAATGACTGAGCACTCTTTGAACCCCTTCACCTAAATAGTTTAAGTGGTAAAGTAAACACCCATTTGACAGATCTAAACCGATACCATCACATCAACCACTCCATATGGCATGAGAAATTCCTAACACAACATATCTCCCATTTTTGAAATAAACCAAACAGCAGAAGCAGCCACTGCAGATTGTAAACCAAGTAAGTCCAAAAACCAAAACAATTAGAACAGCCAAATGGTTCCAAGTGTAGCTTTTATTGCAAAACCATTTGAAATATTAGTGTTTTGGTCTAACTTATTGTAGACATCCTCAGAAAGAAATAAAAAGACCTAAAAAGGAAGGTGGTCATGTGACACTGTGACTGATAAGCTGGGAAAACACCTTGGCTGCTGTAGTAGAAGTTGGGTTGCAGTTTAACAGGGAGAATATGGATGCAGAATAGACAGGAAGTTAGTAGTAATCAGCTAACGTTGGAGCTATATTCCCCTAAGGACAGATTTCAGATTTCTGACTTGAGAGAAAGAACCATGCGGAGTCTGCAGGGAGCAACAGTGGTAGTCCAAAGTGCCCCTGTAAGGAAAGTTTGGAGAGCATCCTTGAAACCAGAATGGGTGAAAGCACTTACACTGCTTACTGCAGAAATTCTTGTGAAGGGCTTATAATACCTGTTAGTACTGGCTACAGGGAACCTTTTATATACTTTGTTCTGGTTCACGAAGCTGAAGGAGGGCTTGTGGAGTTATTTTGAATACCTACTCATGTAAGTAAAGAAAGTGAATGCTTGTAAATTATATTATGTTCTTTACAAGTGTGGGGTAGAGCCCTTTATTGTCACTGAGGATTGTAGAAAGACTAAACTGAAATGGTGAATTTGTTGTTTCAGTTGCTCAACTTTTTTTTCCCCTGTGGACTAGCCTACTTACTTCATTAGCTCATTTAAAAAATAAATAAATAAGATATAAATGCACTAAATTATTATACTATTTTTATGAGAAGAAAACAGTATAGATGAAAACCACCTGAAACCATATTAAATTAATAATATTGATATGAAATGACAACCGCACTGAAAACTTAAAAACAATTAAACCTGATCAGTACTAATGACCTGCCGTACTCTGTTTTTTTTTGCAGATATGTTTATTTCAGAATGCCCTGATAGGGACTGCCTTGATGATGTGTTATTGTTTTCAGTTACTTATATCTCTATAAGGTTGTAGCTGACAGGGAAGTACTGTTCTATTTCTTAGTCTTTCTGTTTGATTACTGAAGTTTTTCAGTAGTTCCTTATGTTCCTTCAGGAAGGTTTCCTCTTTAGTACATAACTTCGAGACACGTATCGTTTGATTATCCACTATGTTCCTAAAAATATACATAAGGAACTACTGAACTACTGAAAAACTTCAAAGAGAGAGGTTATACTGAAAAAGCCATTAGGATGAATGCTGTGAAATTAAGTGAGTTGAGATCTACTAAAGGGAGACCTTGCTATTCTAAGTATCAAAACTATGAGCAAACAAGTCCCACAGTACCAACTACAAATAAAGTAAGATGCAAATTAACTTATAGTACTGATAACAAGATGATATGTGATGTTGTTAAAAAGTATTGGCCAATATTGACTCCTGATGCCAAAATAAAAGAAATTGTTGACAACCCCAGCTTTGCTTTCAGAAATAAGAAAAACCTGAAAAGGCTGTTAAGCCACAAGGATAGTATTAATAAAGGAGTAAGTAATGTTAGACATACATGTAGAGGCACTTGGAAATGTGGCTGCTGAAGGCTTACAATTTGATTAATACAAGCAATGCTTTTAAACATCCAAAAACAGGAAAATGTTATAACTTACGAAGTTGGGCCACTTGTACCACCAAAAATGTGATCTATAACGCTACATGCTCCATTTACTCAGCTTATTATATAGGCAAAACAAACAGAATGCTAAAAGAGTGTATCCTGCGGCATTTATATGATATAAGGAATAAAGTAGATACAAATGCCCTCTATTCACATGTGAAGCTTAATAGCACACATTTGTTCAACTTTATGATCATCTCTATTGTAAAAGAAACATCGAGAGGAGGTGACTTGCAGAATAGAATGGAGGTAGAAGAACTCAAATGGATAATAGACCTAAGGGCAGATTACCCTCCAGGCTTGAATGGAATGGTACCGTTGAAACCAATTTTGAAAGAACGTGGTCTAAATGGAAGGCAGTAGTAATAGTCCTAACATTATTAGCCCAAACTAAGGGAATACTCATCTGAGTGACAGCTACTATGGTGAATGCTTCATATGAATGATAGCTACTATGAAGAAGTGAAGTAAATTGAAGGAGTGGTCTTTGAGTGACAACTACTGAATGAGAAAGTGATGTAATAGTTTCAAAAGATTGTGATCGGTCTATCCGAGTTTCTATCCAAGTTTTTATACATTCAGTTTTAGGCTCAATAAACAGGATCTGAAGAAGGCTAAGGCCGAATGTGCTTGTTCTGCAATGGCTATTTTATTGGCGTTGTTGCATTAAAGTTTTTATGTGAATTCTGTGCTCTGTTCATGGTGGTATGTTCAACTGTTTTTAAAGAATTTAAAAGTACTTTTGAATGTTAACTTGGAAGAGCACCAAATATAGTTGGTATGTGTAGTCGCAGAAATGACTTTCCAGGTCATAGTTTCTGTCTGTGTTATAAAACACTGCATCTTTGATAGTTCACCTATAATAACTGATTTAGCAATTTTTACCCTGTTTCAAATTTTTTCTTGTTATTGTTGTTAAAGCAACTGGAGTCCTTGCCCTAAAGACTTTCTCAGGAATTCATTATAGTGCTTAGCATGAGCCATGCAGCCATTCTTCCACAATGTGCCTATTTGTGATTCAGAGATGTGATAACTGCTATGAGGTAAGACCTCATTATTGGCTTAATTTTATATGTTCCTGAATTGCATTTACTACTATGAATTATCTGCACATCATGGTAGTAAACATCTGCTTGTGTAGGCAGTGACAGACCCCCCCCCACTCACTCTCCCACACACAACATGAACACACACATACCACATTCCACATACTTGTTCCCAAACTGTCTACCCTTCTGTTTTACCTAGCTCCAGTAATAGTTGAAATACCATCATGGCACTTATGCCCTGGTGGCTACTGTGTATCCATATCACCAGTCCCTGTACTAATGTTAATGCCCTTACAGCACTTAGAGTAATCCCTGGTGTTCTAGTGTACCCTCCCAATCCCTGTACCACTGTTGGTACCGTTTCAGCATTTCTGATCACAGTAGTTCCATAATGTCAAGTGGTCACCTCGATTCCCTGACCCAGTTGTGATTTGGTGCCATTAAAGCACTTTACTCTTTGATGATCCCTGGTAGTTTGATGTACCCCCCCTGCCAACCCCTATAGTGTTGTTGGTGCCCTAATGGCACTTACGTTTTAGCATATTCTTCAGTGTCTAGTGAATCCTCAAAATCCAAATACTACAATGTGGTGGGGATGGTTGTGCTGATCTATATGGCCAAGTAATTTCTTGAATTTCTCAGCTATGTAGATGCCTTCCTGGAGGCAGTTCTAGAGAGAAAATACAAGGCTACTTAGCATATGTCACCCCCAGGAATGCCTCATTTGCCTTCAGCATAGGACCACGCAGTACCATGTTAGTGCAGCTGCTGAATCAAGGAGACAGACTGGAATGTGTACACAGACATGTACCTCTTATGTAGTATCTCCTTGAATCCCATCTCTCATTTACTTCAGGCTGTAAATTATTCACATATAACTTCCCCCTCACTTACGTATTGACTTATTCTAGCCAGATGGTGTCTATGTTTTGTAAAGGATGCTACAATAAGTTCCAGAAGGAAAATGTGAAAGCTTTTTAATAAATTCAAAATGACTTTTATGAACCAGCAAAATCAAGAACTAGCAATAAAAAAAACGCATTAATACTTAAGTCTTGCTTTATTTGTATGTGACACAGTTGGACATGTAGTGTATATAATTTTATCTTTAGTTTTAAGTACAGGCTGTAACCTTCCAAACTTCCAGTGACATTCTGACATATTTCCTAAATATTTTTGTTTTGTTTTTTTTACTGATCAGACTGCTTAGAAGAAATGACTCAAGTTATTTTGCTGTCTTGGCTATCTATAGCATTTAACATCTTCTTATATCTTCAACAGAATCAAAAAATAACTGAGTAATGTACCTCATAAATGACTCAGTTTGTGTATGTGTGTGTGTGTCTCTGTGTCTCTGTAAGCATTAAGGTATGACAGGATATTGCTTGATTAATAACCACAAAGGCATGAGGCTAAAGGCTGAATATTCTCTTACACCTAGAAGTGCATTTGGCACACAAGTAACCACCATCCTCAAATGCATATTGCACCTTATATTGTTCTGCTTTCTGTTATGAATTATTAAAATGTTATATAAGTTATTATATGAAATAAATGGATTTTGTTATGCTTAAGTAATAGAAATCTATAAAGTAGTTCATTTTAAAAATTATTTTAAACTGTATAAAACAGTCTCAGATTATGCTTGGATAGTGTAAGTGAAAACAAATTACTTTAAAATATGTGCAGGGAGTATTTATATTCTGTTGTCTTGAAAGACCAAAAGGACTTTTACATTTAGCATTTTGCTCTGTGAACATGCTTTCTAGCATACTTTGTGGTTTAGGCATTCACCACTAGCTGTTTATGTTGCTACTCGATGGTATCAAATATCTTTGAATTAATGACATGGGCACTTATTTAATGTTTACTGTAGCTGTATATATGTGTTTAGTTTTCAATAAGTACTCAACAGTTTACTGAAAATGATAAGTGAAAATGCTAGTTATATAGCATTAGTTGTCTTTGCTCCCCTCTCTTGATATCTCTTAAAGGAGTATTATAATATTGGCCATGTTTTTTAGCTCTATTTTTGTGACTACAAAGAATTCATAATTCTTCTAGAAGAAAACTTTGCAGTTATGACTGTGTTAAAGAATACCATAACAATAAACATTCAAGTGCATCACAGGTGACGAAAGTCGCTTGCAGAATGAAGACAGCTTTGACAGTTTATTTGTAGTATACTGACAAATTTCAGTTAAATATTCATAATAAATTAAAGAATCTAAGACATGCAGAACTAATCTATTAAATATGCATAATGCTTACGTGTAAGCATGTGATTTGTTTTTTGGTCCAGGCAAATTACTTTTGGTTACTGAGCTAGCCCACTGGGGCTTGCCAGGCAATGTTATGTAATCAGTTAGCAACCAAGTGCATCTCAGCACACAGCTTTTGATGCCCTGTTTTGGGCTGAAACTCAAAAAGTTCAAAAAAAAAAAAAACAATGTAAACAAAATAATAAATAAATATTTATAAATGAACATTTATTTTGTTAGTAGGAGGGACACTTTATAGTATGACGAGTAGCTGTTATTTTTTACTTTATATTTTTTGCTGGTTGAACTGATTTTTTTTTTAAGACAATTATACTTAAAAAAGTACCTTTTCTGATGTTGGTTCCATTGCACTCAGGATTGAAGCCCCAACTTGTGATCCAAATGACTCTGGATTAATTAACATCCCACATGTTGGAAGAGCTGACAAGGGAGAAAGGGAGCGAGCAACTGACAGTGAATCGCTAATTCCTGCAAGAAGACATCCAAGCCTGCTGCTGTACTGGCACCCAGAGGGAGTTAAGTGTACTGCAGGTAATTGAGCCATGATTGGGCATGCATGCAAAGCAGTACACTGTAGGCAGAGTTAAGCATGTAGAATGAGGCACATTCTCAGGAGGCCAGTAATGTAGGCCAAACTGGTTGGGTGTTGCAAGAATTGGGATTAAAAATAATGTAATGGCAGTGTGGGTGATGGGCTTCCATGAATACTACTCACTCTGACTGTAACATATGGGCTGACTTGGTCACGTAAAGGGTGATGGCTGGCAGACAGCATGGGGAAAAAGAATTAAAAAAAGAAAACTCCTTTATAAATTGCTATACAGATGCTGTATTTTACTGTTTCACCAATTAGATTGACTTTAACTAAAATATGCATCCTATAACATATTGTATATTTATTTATTTATGTCAGTACTTTAGCTTGTAGATTCAAGGGGAAGAAATAATGGTTGGGGGGCCTCAGTACATTGAATGATGTAGACTTACCATTAAAGTCAATAACCTTTTAGTCTGTGCCCACAAAATGGAATGTGCATTATTTAGAATATATGAGTGAGCAAATTATAATGCTTGGAAACTGATGATTTCAAAGCCATCAGGTACAAATCATGATTTTTGCTAAGCAATCTAGCTAAAAAAAATTGCTAATTGGAAGTGTAGTATAACATGGGCTCAGAGTGGTTTGTAGGGATATTAACATCCTGCTTGTAAAACAGGATGTGGGGTCCCATATACCATTGATAAACATAATATGATAAGTTACTACAAACATTATTAGGGTGTCTCATCTGCGCTTCATCAAAGTTCATGCTAGTTTTACCACTGATGTTGGCTTTCTCATTTATTGAATGATGTGGGGGGTGCACTCTCACCCTCACAACTTTCATCTGTTTAAAATGTATGGAGTGTTGCATGATGTTGAAGAGTAGGACCCAGAAGGTCTAGGTGTCCTTCAGATTATACATCATTTGCAGTTATGTTGGTAACTAGGAGTAACAGTACCTGTTGAATGAAATCAGTTCCATGGTGCTTGGTCTGAGATTCAGATTACCTGGGTTCAATTTGCAGACAGGTGCTGGAATAAAATAGGGAATACAGTGGGGGAAATGGGCAATATAAAATAGGGGAGGGGGGAATGATAAGGCAATGTTTTCTTAATTTGTCAGTGGGGAGGGTGTGGGGGCATACTGAGTGTATGCCAGGGCACAAACTCAGGTAAAGAAACTAGAGCCATGCAGGGGTGGTGGCCACATTTGTAAGCTGGTTGACCAATAAGGGGTTTGTTGCCACATAAGGGAGGGCAGCTACTTCATAAAACTATTCATTGCCCACATCTTGATTCACCCCAGCATATCTGGGGATGAGTATTGCTAAAATTTATTTATTTATTTATTTTATTTTACATTTGTTGACCGGGCTAGTCCAGCTGGATATATGTCCATTTTCAGTGGAGGCCCGGGGAGAAAAGCTCCAACGTAATTTACAAATAATTCACAGTAACAGTCAATACAAGGTAAAAATTATTAATACATTGAGACAGAACATAAAATCCTTGCAGAGAGGCCTAGTCATAACAGAGTTTAATAGACATTTGCTATACAGATTCTAAAATATAAGTATCTAATATGGAAAAAGTAATAACAAAATTTTTTTTTTTACATATGTCTATAGTATGTTATGTGAGGAGGAAATTTGGGAGGGGAGGAAAAAAAAAAGAAAGGTTAGTCTGGGTTGTTACAGGAACAAAGCCAGTGCTTATTAAGATGTGTTTTCAGCTGTTTTTTAAAGTGTGGAAGACTAGACAAAGATGAGATATCAGACGGTAGTTTGTTCCACATTTTTCCAACAGAGTTAGAAAAAAGGCCGTCATCTGCAGAGTTATTGGGTATGGTAGTATTAACCAGTAGTTTGTTTGAAGAGCGTAGATGTTTCAAGTTATTATAAGGTATAATGAGGTTAGAGAGAATTGGTGTTTTAGAAGGCTGATAAAGAATTTTGTGAGCAGTTAAGAGCTCTTGATAAGTTAGCCTGTTAGGAAGTTCAAGCCAGCCTAGTTGTTTTAGGTTATGACAGTGATGGGTTCTGAAGAGGGATCCTGTGGCAAATCGAGCAATATTATGGTAGGATGTGGCAAGTTTCTTGAGGTTATATTTAGAGAGGTTGGTATAAATAGGGGAAGCATATAGAAGGGTAGAGATAAGGTGAGAACTAGCTAAGGTGGTCCGAGCTTCAGGAGTAAGGAATGGTTTGATTCTATAGAGGGAACCAATCTTTTTGTTTATTACTTTTATTGTGTTGTTTATATGAGAATCAAAACTGAGATTATTGTCAATAGTTATTCCTAGTAGTTTTGTAGTAGCATCAGGAGAAATCAGAGTGTTATCAGAGGAAGTAATAGAGAAGTTAAGAGAGCTTGATTTGTGTGTAGGTGAGAACAATAGCAACTTTGTTTTCTTGGGGTTGAGGAGAAGGCAACGGTCAGAGAACCAGTATTCCACAGTGGAAAAAGCTTTTTGGGTAAGTGACAGGAGTTCAGTCTGAGAGGAAGCAGTGCAGATTATAGTGGAATCGTCTGTATATTGTATGCAAGTAGTGTTTGGAATAGCTGACTGGAGGTCATTAATAAATATAGAAAATAGGAGTGGGCCAAGTATAGACCCTTGAGGTACTCCTAAAGAGATAGGAAGGAGAGTAGATAGTGAGTTTTTCCAATGTACTGCCTGCTGACGATTTTCTAGGTAAGATGTAAACCAGGATAAGGAAGAAGGATGAATTGAGAGAGATTTTAGTATATGCAGAAGGAGTTTGTGATTTACCATGTCGAAAGCTTTTGAAAGATCTATGAAGATGGAAGATGATAGATTAGTGTTGTTACGGTTGTGATTGATAGTGTTGGTAAAGGAAAGTAATGCAGTAGTGGTACTGTGAGAAGGTCTAAAACCATGTTGACTGTTAGCAAGTAGGTTGTTATGGAGAAGGTGGTTAAGGAGTTGTTTATGGATGCACTTTTCCATGATTTTGGCTATAGGTGATAGCAATGCTATGGGACAAAAATTAGAGAAATCAATAGAATTGCCCCCTTTGTGTAGTGGGATGATGTGAGATATTTTCCAAATGGAAGGGAAAATTCCCTCCTTTATAGATCTATTTATCAGGATTGAGATGGGGTAGGCAATGGCTTTAGCTGCTATCTGCAGAAATTCTGCAGGAAGTTCGTCTGCAGAGGTTGTGGTAGGTCTAAGTTTCTGGAGTAGGGATAAGATAAATGAGGTAGGTACAGGTTGAAGGTAAAGGGGAAGAAAAGTGTGTGGAGTAGGAGAGGGTAATTTAGAGATGTCAGGAGGCAAGTGATTTGCTAGAGTTTGGATAGTATTGGTGAAGAAAGAGTTGAAGTCATTAGCTATTTGTTTAGGATTGTTTGGATTAGAGTCCTGGGGATTTGGAATAAGTGACTGACCTGGGGATAGAAGATTATTAATACTAGCCCAGAATTTTTTGGGTTCTTTTTTTGTGGTTTGTTGTAGTTGAAAGTAATAGTTCTTTTTGTCTGCCACAATGGCTTTTTTTGTACTGTTTCTAAGCTCTCTGAAGTTATGGTGGTCAGTTAGGTTCTTAGTGGAACGCCATTTATCCCAGGATTTGTTTCTGAGAATAATTTTTTGCTTAGTATTGTTGGTTAGCCATGGTGCTGTTTTAGCTTTGGTTCTAATAGTGTGACTTGGGGCATGGTTATCTAGTATGGATAGGAATGTAGAATTAAAGTATTCGACAGCATCATTCAGTGGAAGATGTTTTAGTTGGGACCAATTACATTGTCTTAGTTTGGCAAGAAACTGATCAGAGTTGAATTGTTTTTTAGATCTTAGTGTTTTGTAGGTGGTGGGTAAGGCTAGGTTTGATTTGTGCCTAATGATGTAAGTTAGTGAGTGGTCACTTAGGTCATCTGGAAGGGTGCCTAATTGATAAGTTTGTTGGGGAGTATTAGTAAGAATCCAGTCTAGAATGGTTTCCTTATTGTTGGTTTTATTAGTTCTCGTGGGACTACTAATGAGTTGTTTAAATCCATATAGGTTTATATGGGAGGTGGGGTTAGTACTGTTACAGGAGAACCAATTGATGTTAAAATCTCCTAAGACTATTGTTTCTTGAGGGAGGTTGGTAGAGAGTGAATTGAGGATATGTTCAAGAGTGTTAATATTGTTTCCAGGAGGGAGATATGCACATATGATATTTATGGCCTTAGTATTATTGACTTGGAGTTTGGAGCTAATTATTTCAGCATTATTATCAAGGTTAAGAGTCAGATTTAAAGTACTAATTTGGAGTTGTGTTTTGTAGAGAATAGCTACGCCTCCCCCTTTTTTGGTAGTGCGATCATGTCTAATGATATTATATCCGGGTGGGCTAATTTCATTGTCTTTGATTGATGGCTTTAGCCATGTTTCAGTCAAGCACAGCATATCAAATTGATGGGTTTCAAGGAGGGCATGGATTTGACTAATTTTGTTACAAATACTTCGTATATTGAGATAGGCAATGGAGAGAGAGTTGTTGGGTATGGAAAGAGAGTGGGATGTAGTTTTGTCTAGTACTTTGGGTGTTTTTGTTTTATTATGTTGTGGGCCTGGATTAGGATGGATGTCTCCATCTAACAAAAGGTTAAGGACATTAAGGTATTTTGACTGAACGAGTAAGTAGAAGATGTCCGATATTTTCCTGGGTTTAGGTTTACTTAACTTGAAGTGAGTTATTCTATGGTATTTGGCATGTAGATAGTTGGGTTGTGTGGTAAGGTTGGAGAGAGAAGGAGAGAGAGGTGATATATAAGTACTGGTGTACTTAGAGGGGGATGAATAAGAAGAGTTCAATGGGTATTCATACGAGGTTAGGATGTAAGTAATTATAAGAGAAGATATAAGTGATAAGCTGAAGAGCTGTTTGAGGTGTGGTGAAGTGATAGGTATACCCATTATTGTGTGTATAGTGGATGGGAAAGAGTAAGATATAGTTTGAGGTATGTTGCAGGCAGTAGTAGAAGAGAGTGGATAGGGAGGAGGTGTAGATAATTAGTGGGTGTGGTGTTCAAAGGAGAGATTTGGGTTGGTTAGTGATATAAGGCGTCTGATTGGTAGGGATAGTATAGGGTGTGTCTACTAGCAGTATAAAGGTAGGACCCCTGGGGGCGGGTGGGAATTGGGGGCAGGGAGGGGAGCGGAGTGAGCCCGCAGGGCGAACGGAGCGGGTAGAGCTAAGAGAGAGAGCTGTCAAGGAAGACAATGTGTAAAGCAGGAAATGTAAGCAAGTATGTCAGAGGGTAAGTATGTAGAAGTGTGGAATGAGGCTAGAGTGAGAAAAGTAGGGAAGTAAAGAGTTAGGGTGTGGAAAAGGTACCCTGGGATTTGGGTGGAAGAGGTGATAGAATATTTCAGTGAAAGTAAAACTGTAGAAGCAGGTTGAGGCAGTAAGGTAATGAAGTTGGTGGGCAGATAGTAATGCAGAAGGCTAAGGATAGAGCGCCACCTAGTGGGTGGTCACTATGCTACAGGTAAGTGTTCACTTACAGGAACAGACTGAGAGGAGTTAGATTTAGGAAGTATCACAGAGAGAGAAAAGGCTGGATAAAGGATTAGCTACAGAGAGCAAGAAGGGAAAAATTAGTGGCAAGTTGGCTGCTGGCTATTCTGGGTGGGAAGCTGGCCTAGCGAGACAGAACCATTAAATCTGCATAGTGGTGCAAGGTACAGGTAGCTGGATATACACGTACTTTATCAGTCTTATCAGGGTTGTTTTCACTGTAACTTTGTGGTGGAATCCAGGATCAGTGAAGTTTCCAATGCTTCCAGGAGGAATTATGCAGGTTATTCAGTACAGGGATGTACTAGTTCATTTAGACTAAAGAAAGTAGGAAGAGAGAGGAGGTAGTAAGCCATACGTTGAAACAGGGACAAGCAGAGAAGGTATATCAGGCACTAGTTAGATATGCAATAGTACATCAGAATAAACCAACACTGTAAAATCACTGAGTAAACATATTACAAAAACAGGTACATTTGAGACTCAACAGTTATACAAAATGCAGAGATAAAGAATAAACAGTTGTAGAAATATCTATAGAAAGTCTTTAATTTGTAGTACTAGTCTTTAATTTGTAGTACTAGGCATATGATTCATATGTCCCTAGATGCGTTCCTCGTGGGCAACGCGTATTCAATATAATGTAGCGTGTAAACCCCAGCTACATATGAGCTATGTTAGGAACACGTGAGCAATCGGCCCGTACAAATATAGTTGTTAGAAATGTAAAGGCTAGCACAAGTATCCTTATGCGATGCAATAGGCTCATTAACTGTAGTTGTTAGAAATGTAAGGGCTATCGCATGTATCAGATGCCATACAGATAAGTCTATAAAATATCAAGTCTGATACGCTGCGCGTGTCAGAGTTACCAGCTTTCTGGTCTATTTGTGATAAAGCAAGTACTATAAGTAGCTAGTTTCGTTTAATTTTATAGTGCTCTCCAGTAGGTTGTTCAATTAAACTCCGAAAAAGCACTTTGGACAAGCATGACTTGTTTAACAATGTCTACCACATGTTTGCGATCTAAGCTTCCTAGCGTTGTATGTTTGTTAGCATCTAGTGCTTGTATTTCTACAACGCTGCCTGTTTAGTAGCGTCTAGTGTGCGAGTGCTAGCCAGGAACAGGTAATTTACCCCAGCAGCTTCTAGTGTGAAAGCGCTACTCAGGAACAGGTATTTAACCCAGGCGAGAGTATGTAAAAACTAGAAGCTAAGGGAAACCGTACTAGTATCAGGTTACTAAATTCGACAAACCTTACTAGGTTTCACTCATGCTGAGTCGCTATATTAGCGTAAGTAGTGGCAAGAAGAGCGGAGAATTAAATACAATGCATACTACAGATATCTAGTTTTAGAGCATAAAAATGTATCAGGTTAATAAAAATTCAACAAACCATACTAGTATTCACACATGCTACGTCGCTAAGAAAGCGTAAGTAGAGGCATCAAGAGCAGTAGATTAAACACGCTGCGTTCTACAGAAAACAGATTTACAGCATGAAAAGAGTTGAAAAACATATACTGGCTAAGTAAACCTCAAGCTAGTAGCATACACACTCCACAAATGCAGACGCTAAATGCAATAGAGCGTTTCAGCAGCAATTAATGTGGTCACATTAAAACATATTCAGATCTTTCGTTTTTAGCATACATGCTTAGGCAAAAACAGAATATCTTAGCTAGATAAGCACCTGTTAACAGTTTCCATAGAACAACACGATGCTTACTTGTATAAGAGGACAGGAGCCCGACGCAGAGAGCACAGCAGCCAGGTAAGAACACAGGGTAAGAAAGATGGCGTCCCTAATTGTGGGGCAGATTTAATATTTCAGACAGGATGTTGTAGTGTAGGGGGTGGAGTAAACTGAAACAGTGGGACAGGGCAGAATTCGCGAGAGGGGAGATAGGTAAATAAGGGGTGATTACAATAAAGGGAGGAGCACAGAGATTATAGTAATAGGAGAAGTATGGGGGAATAGCACTGATATAATGTGGTAGGTGGGGAGTGGAAGTCCCGGTAGCACACTAGATAGAGGAGAGGAGCATTTAGGGTGAAATTAGGTGTAGAGGATGGAGGAAAAGAGCAGAGGCTAAGCAGAGAATATGGTAGGTAGATCAGCTAGGTAATAGCTAAGAGAGAGAGCTGTCAAGGAAGACAATGTGTAAAGCAGGAAATGTAAGCAAGTATGTCAGAGGGTAAGTATGTAGAAGTGTGGAATGAGGCTAGAGTGAGAAAAGTAGGGAAGTAAAGAGTTAGGGTGTGGAAAAGGTACCCTGGGATTTGGGTGGAAGAGGTGATAGAATATTTCAGTGAAAGTAAAACCGTAGAAGCAGGTTGAGGCAGTAAGGTAATGAAGTTGGTGGGCAGATAGTAATGCAGAAGGCTAAGGATAGAGCGCCACTTAGTGGGTGGTCACTATGCTACAGGTAAGTGTTCACTTACAGGAACAGACTGAGAGGAGTTAGATTTAGGAAGTATCACAGAGAGAGAAAAGGCTGGATAAAGGATTAGCTACAGAGAGCAAGAAGGGAAAAATTAGTGGCAAGTTGGCTGCTGGCTATTCTGGGTGGGAAGCTGGCCTAGCGAGACAGGACCATTAAATCTGCATAGTGGTGCAAGGTACAGGTAGCTGGATATACACGTACTTTATCAGTCTTATCAGGGTTGTTTTCACTGTAACTTTGTGGTGGAATCCAGGATCAGTGAAGTTTCCAATGCTTCCAGGAGGAATTATGCAGGTTATTCAGTACAGGGATGTACTAGTTCATTTAGATTTATCAGTCATATCAGGGTTGTTTTCACTGTAACTTTGTGGTGGAATCCAGGATCAGTGAAGTTTCCAATGCTTCCAGGAGGAATTATGCAGGTTATTCAGTACAGGGATGTACTAGTTCATTTAGATTTATCAGTCTTATCAGGGTTGTTTTCACTGTAACTTTGTGGTGGAATCCAGGATCAGTGAAGTTTCCAATGCTTCCAGGAGGAATTATGCAGGTTATTCAGTACAGGGATGTACTAGTTCATTTAGATTTATCAGTCTTATCAGGGTTGTTTTCACTGTAACTTTGTGGTGGAATCCAGGATCAGTGAAGTTTCCAATGCTTCCAGGAGGAATTATGCAGGTTATTCAGTACAGGGGTGTTGAAAATTAGAATGTAGTTGTACACAGTGTGGTAGCCCATGCATCTCTGCTCTTATCCTTAGTCATGGGTCATTCATATCCAGATGACCAAAAGAACTTCCTGTTTGGAAAGATGAAACCATCCCTATGAAGGGAACTGTCTAAGGAAACCCTCAGGAATAAAGTAGTCCCAGGGAGAATGCAGTCATTAGAAATGTAGGGGATCTGAAGTTAGTGGTAGTCGGTCAGAAAATTACCTGCTGAAGACCACAGAGACACATAATCGAAAACCGTGTAGGATGTGGAACATTTAGACATATACATTTCAATTATACATCCATACTGCATCTTTAAAGGTAACACGAACAAATATTTGTAGGAGTTATATAACAACTAAAGATATAAAAGGTATGAGAAGATGTGGTGCTTGTTTACCACGTTCTTGTTAGACTGTTCATTAGTACAACTTCCTCTAGAATGAAAAGGCAGATCTAGATGTCAGGATTCTTAAATATACTGATGTTTACATTCGGAATCCATAGCAAAACACAGTAGCATCTAGAAAGCATAATGGAATGCTAATTCCCACCTAAAAGTGATAAATAGCCAGGCATGTATGAAAGGAGTGGGATAGGATATCTGCATGACAAAAAATGCCTCATATGTCCTGCACTGAGAAGTGCAAACACTTACAGGGAAATTAAAGGAAACATATTGAATATCAAAACTGACCTCAAGCAAACTATGGTCAGATGATTTAGCATTGTCTAGGAAATGTGGATCATCTTCATAGATAGTATGACATGGGAACTTTGTCCCTTCTCCTAAAAGTTAACAGTATCAAATTTTGTTTGCTAGGAATACTTCCAGATAATACCTTATTTTACTTTGTTTAACTAAAATGGGTTGGATCTGTTTTAAAATAATTTTAGCTCTTACAAAAACAAAATCTGCATGTTTTAAATTTGAGTAAACCTGAACATTTTTTTGCAGCAAAATGGGAAGCAAAGCTTACTACCCAATAATAGCAAACTTACTAAGTTTTAGACGATTTTGGCCATACAAGACAATGCAGACTGTCATTATAGTTTCAGCAATGTTTGTACCCATCAATTAAAGATGCTTCGCTGTATACAAATCAAATGTTTGGTTGAAATAAAAAATAGTAAAGTAATCTGAATTAATTTACTCAAATGCATATCAGTCCTGTGTAGTTAAGCTCATGATTTTTTAGTCTGATCATGGCCCCCATACCCAGCAGTTATGATCTCATTGTATTAATAATGGACACAATAGTGTATTTCTCCTTTGTTTCACATAAACACAGTAGCCCAATTATAACAGCTTATTTCACACAAATGCATACTAGTCCTGCTGTTTAAACTAAATGAGCTACTGGACTGCTTATTACTTTCATTCACAACCAGCCCTCAAATCAACCTCTCCCAGTAGTTATAAACACTTGGATGTGTATACCTCATCTTACTTTGGCAACCCCTTTGTCCAAGAATCAATGAAAAAGACAAAAAATGGGGGACAAAGGCTCAAAGTCAGGGATAGATATTAAATACTGCATATCAGTTTTGGCATTAACATCCATTTTTAAAGGATATGATGTCTGTAACTAGAATATCTGTCACTATTTAAAGACCACAATCTTCAGTGATTTGAAAGAAAACTACAAATTGTGTGAGGCATAGACCAAAAGTAATAGAAAAAATCAGGAAAACTAAATGGATTGATACATTTCAACTTTGTTTTATGCAAACAATAAGAACAAGTATTTTAGCTTATTTCATACTGCCACATTTAGCAGTTATAGCCACATTGCTATGTATACCTCATTTAATTCTCATAAAAATAATAATACTCAACCTGTTAGTGGAAGAATTAGGGAAAAGAGCAAAATAATGAGGAACAATGCCCAAAATCAGAACAAGGTTTAAATGTTGCAGTTATAAAAATACAGCTGTCCATGAATTCTAATAAAAATTCTGCAAAGTCATACTGTTTAAAATGAGTAAACAACAAAAATGTTATTTTAATCCAATATTACTATAATTGACAGAAACATTTAATAGAACAACACGTTTTTTGAACAATACAAAGTATTAAACTAATGTCTGTCATTATGGATTTATAGTGATCCTTGTTAATTTACCAGAAAATCAAACTTTTACAAGAGAGGGAGAACAAAAATATAAAGCAAAATCAGTGCATGAAGGAAGATTGCTCATAACGATGTGCAGTTAGGGTTCTGTTCTTCTCTGTATTATTCCTCAGCCACGTGAACTAGAAATGATCGCACTCATTCATGTTGACACCTGTAGATATTCCCAAGTACAGCATGTAGCAGCAGTATCTTCTCAAACAAACAGTACTGTGCTGCCCTACAGTGCAAACATATTTTTAAATAAATACCAAGTACATCTGAATTTGTGCATGTGAGTATGCACCTGTGACCTCCTTACATCACAACATCATTGTCTGTTACTGCACGTGTGTGAGCATTGTTAGTTCCCAGAGTGTCAGGAAATAGTCAAGGTGGCATTTTAGGGGTTTTCATTCTTGTAAAAAAATCTGATTTTATTGTCACTGACAGATGAGTTCAGCACAGGAGTTAACTAAATTGAGTCAGCAGTGCTGAATGTAACAACTTAAGAGCAAAAAAATGTTTCTAATAGTCTGATCAGTGTGTACTGAGTGGACATAATTAGGCCTTGGCAGTCTCCTGAATAAGCGCTGTTATAATCTGCCACTGAGTACAGCCTTCACGGCCTTATCCTTGTAGAAAGATGAGCAGCACACACCTCATAGGAGCATAACAACATGCTAGGCAACCAATCACGGGGACCATAAGATGCTTAGTCATATTCACCTTTAAAAACTCAAACTTAAAATTTCTTGCTACCCTTTTCAAGCACTCAATAGTACTCAACTCTCTCTTCCCTCAAATTAGTTCTAAAATGTACCCGAGTCACTAGTCAAACTCAGGTCACATGTGTCGAAGGTATGGGTTAATCTCTCTACAGTAAAGGAACTGGGAAACACAAAAAGTGCAACAGTGTTCAAGAACTCTGGGGGAAAAAATGCAGTCAAGGCATCCCATTTCACATAGTAGTCCAGCTACTTTGATCTTCTCAGGAAAATTCCAGTTGGAGTAACATTACAAATGATGACTGAGGGAATCTGGAAAAAACAAAACACTTAAGAAATTATGTTTATAAGATGTTTATATTCTGGCAGTATAAACTCCTACCACCTTCTACCATCTACCATACCTGCTTAGGAAACTTTCTAAAAAAATGAAATGATATTATGTTTAGTAGAAATCATGAATATAGTTTTCAAAAGTGCAGATACTCTGATAAAAGTCAGTAGAAAGTTGCAAGGAACAATCTCTCCATCATATGCCACTTGAATTGCATTCCAGCTTTTTTTTTTTTTTTTTGAAAATATCACTAACCATCATATGTTCATAGATTCAGCAGGGCAGGCTGTCCTGAGAAAGGTCAGCGACTTGGGTTGTATTCATGAGAAAAGTCACTGGAAAACAAGCCAAAATGTGTTGATTCAGCATTGTCTTGTTTCCTCATGGTAAAGAATTTCCTGACTTTGTGGAACAGCCAACTGCTGGCAAAGATCAGAAGTTTCACAGCTTTACAAGCAGCTTGTGATGTGATTGAGTAATTACAGACACCCCAGAGCAACTAGTGGTCATCTGATATCAACAGTATTCTGTTTTTTTTCTACTCCACTGCCACCAGTGCCTCTCCTCATCCACTGTGGCCACAGTCCTCTCCTGGACTTACTTTGACCTGTGCTTGGAGTTGGTGAGAAGATCAAGGTGTCTCAGTGCAGTGTCATATTGCAGCTGTGGTGTTTCTGCTTTTTTGCCACACTTCCTGTTTTCCTGCATTTTAACCTTTTGCCATACAATAGGACTGTACTGACTCATCATCCTGTTTCTATGGCAACTAAGTTACTTTTCTCCACCATTTTCCATTAAGGTTAATATTCCATCCATGTTAACAGGTTCCATCAGCTGGAAAGAGTATCCAGGAGAATGCCCTTCCCCTAAGGATGAGCACGTCCATCCTTTTTTGTCAGATATCCGAGCCTCTAATCAGTCAGTTGCTTGGGCTGTAGTTGAGGCTTTATCTCAATATGACATGGCATTGAAATTTGCTGACACTATTTATATCCACAGTGTGCAGCTGAGAGACAAGGGACCAAAACTGAAAAAAACATCCATCCCAGCTGCTGTGATGAACCCATCACCAGATCCTGCCTACAAAGAAGTAAGGGCAACTACTACTTGCAGGTAGCTACTGGACTACTGCACCTAATGGAGAAACAAAGAGGACTCTGGCAGCTATAGATGTAACAGGGACAAAGGATAATCAAGTGGATCAAAATAACATGGAGCAGTAATATATACTACTTTTACAAATTTTGTTTTCTTTCAAATAAAATGCAATGTATGTATCTACTGTGTTTTTCAGTCACTCTGTATATAATGTCATTTATCTATTGCCTTTATACTCTCGAGCCAACTATGATATTCACTTTGTATACAATATACAGTAAACTCTCAGTTAACCAGCACTTGTGGGGATTGGTAGATGCTAGATAACTCTAGTTTCTGGTTGCTTGAGAGTTACTATTAAAAACAGGCCTGACTAATACTGTACCCTATACTGTTTATTTGGTTTGACTTGTTCTCAGGTTGGGGAGAGAGGGTCTTTATTCCTGTTTTCCTTTTTAAAGCTCTAAACCTCTAAAAACTTAAGGTATGTTTCTGCGGGGGGGGGGGGGGGGCAGAAAGTGCACACATGAAGATTGTACTGTATTTCTTCGATATTTTTTTTGCCTGTTGCTTGAGTTCCAGTTAACTGAGAGTTTACTCTACGTATATATTGCATTTTGCCATTCTGTATGTATATAATATTATGCATCTATTGTATTTTCAATGAGCTGAGACTGAAATGGGTCCAATTGGATCAGTTAACAAATGCAAAATAAAGTTGTTATCAAATAATTGTTTCACTATTAAAAAAAGTATGCAAAAGGCATCTCCAAAATGAAATATAGATAAATCCCGGGATTCATGAAGCTTGCACCAGGTGCAGGCATAGCATTGGTTTTACAACACCAAATATGGCCAGCGAGCGATCCAGGTATGAGCTGTTTCTACGTGCACTACCAGCGTACGCTATGCCTGCATAACTCCCGGACCCTGTATGCTAATTACCCCAGTTGCAGCAGTGTAGCATGCAATTGAAGGTATTTAATGATCCAGGAAGTGGTGCAGGTGTAGTGTAAGCATGCAGAAATGTAAACCGTAAAAAACGGTTTACATTTTTGCAAACATAAAATCGGAGCCATGACAGCCAGCCAAACACATGTATTATATCGTTAATATCTGCCAATGGCTAAATATATAGCCATTGGCATAAAAAAAAATGTACAAAATATAAAAAGAATATTTAATTTCATTTTTCACACTATCACAAAGTTTAAGTGCAGGGCAGCGGCGCGCAAACCGGATCACAAGAAAAATAAAAAAATATAGAATAAAACTGCAATGTAACACATATCATGATTTTCCCATAATAGTCAATGGCAGGCATGTTACACCACACCATGGTGTAAGGGTTGCTAAGGAGCTGTGACACTGTTTTGTGTGGTAGCTAGGAATTAGTAGGCAATGCCATGCAAATGAGAGGAGTAATAGTGAATCGCAGATTCCCTGCTGGAGTAAGGATGCACCTCACAGCGTACCATTATAACACCGAGGTGTGCCCTTGAGATAGAAATTACATCAGGAGAGGGGTGTGTCACCTTTGCTGTAAGCAGATTGGAGCATTGCTAATCCGGTGTCCCATAGCTAAGCAAAGCTGCAGAAAAGGGGTGTGTTGAACTGGCTATAGCTTTGCTTAGCTGAGAGCACACAAGGTAACCAAGTATGCGTGTGAACAGAGATTAAAACACACTTAAACTCGGTAAACGGGTTTGCGCGGAGTGCACTGGAGGTGAAACAGGAAGGATATAGGAAAAGAATAAGGAAATGCTGCAGCAGGGAAATTGGAGTACAAATGACTAATTAACACCTAGGAACCTACAGTGGGCCATTGACAACAGCTAACAAGGCTGCAAGCAGCTACCTGCAGAACAGGAAAGGGAAGGGGCTGTACTGCAAAGAAAACAGTAAAGTGTCACAGCAGAACAAAGCAGATTTGCATTATATCAGCTACAAGGCACATTTTGCAACACATGACTGGGTAGGGAAAGTACAAAACAAGAAAGACGGCAGGTGCAGGCATGCCGATAATGGGAGGGGATCCTGGTATAAAAGTGAATTAAAGGGCAACAGATTAATCAAGGCAGGCAAGCATAACTCCACACTAAAGGCCTCACACTTGCAGTACTCACGGTAAAACCCATAATTAAGATACACTGCAGTTGGAATTGCTCATACACACCCAAAGACATCAGCAGCATACATAGCACAATAGTATAAAGTGTGAAAGCACCTCACACACATGTGTATTCCCTTACACTCTACACCATTGGTGTATACAGATGGGGAACTTTTAATATATACATGCTAGGGGCTGCCATAGCTTTGATCCACCAGCATGTGTTGGAGACTGAAGGTGGTGTGGAGGATGATGCTCACACCCACCCCAGGCACCAAAAGAGGAGAAGAGTGTTCAGACCTAGGGTAACATACCAGGGGCTACATGATCTAGAGATAGTAGAACATTACAGGGTGGACAGAGACACCCTACAGCAACCTGTGGAGCTGTGCCGGCCATGTCTCAGAGCCAGAACAAACAGAAGGGAACCCATCCCAGTGGATACGAAGGTATGTATAAGCCTGAGAATACTAGCTACAGGTACCTTTCAAAGGCCAACTGGGGATATCATGGGGATCTCACAGGCATCAGCATCCAGGGTACTTCACCAGTTCCTGGATGCCATGTTACCACATGCCAATGAGCACATATACTTCCCCCGAATGCAGGAGGAGTTGGCCAGCAATATGCATCTCTTCCACCATGTGGAAGAATACCTGGAGGTACTGGGTGCAATAGACTGCCCACACATACACATCATGTCACCACCCGGTAAGCAGGGTAGGCACTACATAAACCAAAAGGGATACCCCTCCATCAACTGCCAGGTCGTGTGCAATGCCCAGGGTATTATCATGGATGTGTGTGCTGGCAGCCCTGGAAGCTATCACGACTCCCACATCTGGCATGCCTCACAGCTGTAGCAGGTATTTGCCATGGAGGACATCCCATATGGCCACCTGGTGGGGGATGCTGGCTATGCACTGGAACTGTGGATGATGACTCCCATCAGAAATGCACACACACCCATGCAAGAACGCCATAATGAGGCACACGCACAAACCAGAATCATCACAGAGTGTGTGTTTGAGATGCTTAAATCACGGTTCCGTTGCTTGGACATATCTGGTGGAGCCTTGCAGTACTCTCCAGGCATGTGTGCCCACATCTTCATAGTATGTGCCATGCTATACAATATGATCCTGCAGAAACAGCTGCAGCAGGGACAGAATGGTGAAGGCCCTCATAGCCCACCACCATTGCCAAGGGCCCCACAGGCACAGAGGTACTCAGACCATGAACACCCTGAGCCAGCCACAGTAGGCAGATGGAGGTGTGCCCAGTATGCCCATGCCTTGGCAAGGAGGGAACGTATAGCACACACACTGACAGTGTAAGCACCTAGGGACTGACACCTTTCACTATCTGCACACACAGTAAAAATGGATGGCATGCACATAAGACTATCTGTAAATTGTCATGTATAGGGAGTCTACTGTGTGCATCCAACACAGGCAGCCCTCAACTATTGCACACACAACTGCTATTGCACAAGGTATGTCAACACCTGAACAGTAAATTAAGCTATCAGCATGTGCTGATACTGTACGTATAGATTCATAGGTAGGTACTTGGCTAACTGCCTGAGGGCATTCATAAGCCTAGCCAAAATGTGTCAGCTTTTTTCACCCCATTGATTAATTAACTGTCCCTCTGTGGAACAGAGCCAATGGCGGGATCCCTGGGGTGTATCTACTATTCCCCGTCCACTCTTCAAGGGTTCCTCATGAGGAGTGTTAGTGAGGGGCTCTGTATAATGTAATTAGGGATGTAGTTTCAAAGCATAGGGAGTTTCTGTGACAGGAACCTGTCCCTCCAGCATCTTCTAGTTATTGTTGTGGCAAGGTTTAGCTCACTACAGCGTGTGGCTCACTGTGTCATGAATTTCCATAGGTGGAGCATATCCACTAAGCCTGAGTTGGAGATGGCTTTGTTAAACTAGATGCCACTGAGTAAAGCAGGAGTTTATTCAGTCTGGCTGCATATGACATATGTTTGAGGCCAGTAATCTTCTTGGCGAGGTATGTTCATGGACCTTCCAGCTGTCAGAAGTGTCTTCTGAGGTACATCCCAAATGGGTTATTATACTCTATGATGGGACTGATGAGGGGCACTATAACCTCAGTATGTCTAAATGCAAACCCTTTAGTAATCAGATGGCCTACATAGAAGGATGTCCTAACTACTTTGGAGATATGATTGTCAAAGGAGAGATCACTATCTACCTTAGTCCCCAGATACCCTATTACCTTGTCTGTATTAAAGTGGCTGCCACTTACGTGTTAATATGTGGGTGTTTAGTTTTCCAAAATGGAATGACCATGCATTTTGTGGCACTTAGCTGTAGTCCATGACATTGACACCCTGTGTCAGTCTCTGTGAGGCCCCTTGAAGGATGTCTGTGTCAGCTGGACTGTCAATTATGGCTCCCAGTTTGCAGTCATTGCCAAACATGGCCTGCCGTAGTCCACCTGTGTTTGCCTGTACATCTGAGAAGTATATGCCAAACAGTAGGGGTCCTAGGACTGAGTCCTGTGGGACACCAGTTGTGACTAGTTAAGAGTTGGACCTGTAGGCTGCTAGTCTTACTATGTGGGTTCTGTGTGTAAGCCTGTTTGTAACCCATCCTGTGATGTATGGGTTTTTGTACAGGCTGGTTAGGTTATCAATAATACCTGAGTGGGGAAAGGTGTCAAAAGCCTTGGCGAGGACCAGGTAGTATGTGTGAACCACCTCTCCCCTCATGTAACATCATGGTGACTGTCTGTAAGATGTCAAACAGATTCAGTAGCATGATCTGCACTCAACCAAGCTGACCTGGGTTGGGTCAAGTGTTTGGAGGTTACCAATGTCTTTGTCAGTGAGTGCCATGAGGATGCACTCCATAGCTTTGCAGACCAGGCTAGTCAGGCTTATGGGGTGACAGTTATCATGGTCAGTTGTGTTTCCACCTTGGTGGAGTGGAATAACCATTGCTATGCACCATTGTATGGGCATGTAGCCTGTGTAGAGGCTGAGGTTGAAAAGCTTAATTAGGTGGGGGGTTAGTTTGTCTTGTAGTGTTTGCAAGATGCAGTCTGGGACACCATCTGCCTCCACTGATGCTGTGTTTTGCCATCTGAGAGGGCCATTTCTACCTGTGTGTCTCTGATGTCTGGGATACTGTACTTTCTGGGTATTGTTGTGGGCTCTTTTGGGGGTAAAGTTTGCACTGAATGTATCTGCAAGGATGTAGGCGATATCAGTAGGGTCAGTATATTTTGTGCTATATTGCACCAGCACAGTGCAAATCTGTGCATTACCACTTAGATCCTTGACATAGCCAAGAAGGCTTTGTGGTTATCTTTCGAATTCCTGCCTATTTTCCTGTTGATGTTAGCCTTGGATGATTTCATGAAGGACCTCTGTTTCTTACTAATACTGGTCACAGATGTCTGCCCTTTTTGGGTGAAGCTGTTTTTCTGGACTACTGTCGTACTTCTGTTGTATAGCCTGTTTATTGCAGGGGTCCACCAGACTGGTATCCTTGTCTAGGAGGAGCGAGTCTTGGTTTACCAGTGATGGCACGATCCATACATCATTGTAGGTGCTTATATAGTGCATTTGTAAATCTTTCTGTATCTTAAGCAGTGTTTTCCCTTGGCATTGGGGCTGTGAAACCTCCCACCTCTGTCTTTAGTAGTGTGACTATAGCTGTAGGAAAGGTATTCACTGTGGTTTCCTTGGGTGGGGGAGATGGTTGGGTGTGGAAATTATCAGTGAAAAGTCGATGGTCAGATCTAACCAGTGACCGGTTTACCTCTGCTGTGGTGCAGCTGTCACCCATGTTGGTGATTACCACTTCTAGTACGTTTCCACCTCTCGTTAGGGAGTTTACCATCTGACGCAGGGTATATGAGGTGATAACTTCCATGAAGCGCTGGGCCTGGAAGTGAGTACTCGAGTACGTTTCTCCGTTAATGGTAGAGTAGTTGACATCGACCAATACTAGGGTGTTTGGTAGGACTGTCATGTTTTCCACTGTCTCCAGGTAGGAGGAGTGGTGGTCCTGGGTCATGGAGGGTGATCTGTAGCAGGCCACGGTTTGCATTGCAGATGTGTCTGATGTTAGCTGCGCATGGATGATCTCAGAGGTATTATGCTGCCCCACTAACCTGGAGGTGTAGGTATCCCGGATGAATATGGATACATCCCCTCCATGTCTGTGTCAGTCCACATTCTGTGGCCAAAATGTGTGGTATGGGTTGTAGTCTGGTAGTGCTGGTGTGCTCTCAGGAGCCTTAAAACACGTCTCAGTTACTGCACAGATGTTGACGTTGTCCATACGGAGAAGTGCTGTAAGTGCGTGCATGTTGTGATTACAACCCCTGGCAATGAGTAGCATAACCCGCAATGATTCCACTATTGTGCTGTTTCCAGAGGTGGGAATTGCCTTTGAGACTTGTCTAAAAAAGGCACCATAGGGGTGGCAATAACCTTGGCCAATATTCCAAAGCCTAAGGCTGACAAATGCAAGTCGGTATGGTATTGTTGCATGTATGTTACCCAGCTGTGCTTGTTTCTCATCTTTCCTGTAGGTAACCTACTGGCAAGCAATAGAAAGCCTTAAACTTATACAAGTCTTCTAGCTTCCAAGATAGGCTTTTGGAGTGATTAAGTATCAGTGTTCTGTATGTTCTTGCTGTACTTAACTGTTTTCTGACTACATGGTTATTTTTCACTGTATACTGTGATCTGAAAGCTCTGTTTATTCACATATTATGTATGTGATGGCCTGCACTTTAGAAGTTCACAGATAGGTAGTAGGCTGTCTGCCCAAGGGCATTTAGAAGCATAGCTACAGTGTTGGCTTTCTCCGCACCATTGATGAAGTAACTGAGCCTCTGTCTAGCATAGCCAATGAAGTGATTCCAGGCAGAGTTGCCGGAAGTTGTTGGCGGAGGGTGTTAGCGGCACTTAGTGATCTAAAGAAGGCATGTTAACATGTAACATCAACACCATTCAATTTCCCCAACAGGTCTTGCAGCTATATAACTGGAGGGGCTCCCCCACCCCCTGGCTGTATGGTTCTGGGACACATGATCCCAGGGGTGTATTTTCTGTTACTCATTCACACATCAAGGTTTCTCATGAAGTGTGTCAGTGAGGGACTATGCCTAATGTAGTTAGGAATTTAATTTATAGTCTCTCATTTCATTTGTTATAGTTTTTATTTCATGAGTAAGTGAAGCTCAGTGGGTTTGGGCGCCTCCGCCCTTTGCTTAGCCTAGCTTACACACAGAAATCATCTAAATACGAAATAGGCAAAAGCAATGTTAATGTCAATAGTGTAATGGTTACAGCATTTGCATAGTATCTGTGCATTCCTGGTTCAAATCCCAATAAAGTCAGAGATGTTCGTCATTTTAAAAAGTATACCTTAAACACAGCTTGCATATCTAGGTAGTATTCTTCAGTATAATAAACATTTGAAGCACACGTGTGCTGGAGGGTAAAGTCAACAGAGAATGTAATGTTATGTAAGCACATAGTGAGATTTTACTTCACTGAAACGTATATATCCTGAGTAGTTAGCAGATGTGGCTGTGTATACAGGTTATAAGTTTTAACGTTTGTTTAACTGCTGCTTTAATGTCGCACAAACACTTTTAAACATGCTTGCAACCACTTAAATGAGCCTTATTCTGGAGTAAAACACATTTTTAAAAGCATTGCAGGTGTTGAACCCTGGACCACGCAGACAATAGTCATGGGACTTACCACAAAGCCATCTGAGCTGTATACATGTTTCATGGTCTTTAGACTGCACCTTATACTATAGGCATTCCACAGTACTGACCACAAATGGGACAGTCACTTTGTGTACATATGTACAGTACATTGTAATGTACTGTAGTTTGTGAATCAACATATACAAGTCTACATATGTATAACTGTTACAAATTAATACTATATATATATATATATATATATATATATATATATATATATATATATATATATATATACACGTCAGTGATGTCTGTACATAGAAATATATATATACATACATATATATATATATATATATATATATATATATATATATATATATATATATATATATATATATATATATATATACAGTTACATCTATAGCCATATATATATATATATAAACATCTATGAACACACTTTGTGACACAGAAGCAATCCAAAGGAATTGAAGTTCACACAAACCACATGCAGCTCTGCTGTTATAACTATTAATATTAACTTAATTCACCATAGAAGGGATGGATGTTGTGTATGTGGAGATTGGGGTGGGGGGAGGAATGATGGTCAATGAAATTATGCATCAAGGAGAGCCTGGGTTCAATAAGTGAACTGGAGGGGTATACATGGAGTATGGGGACAATATAAAAAAGAAACAAAACAAGAACCCTTTTCATCCATAATACACCCTGTCAGGTCACATTGCAACACTTAATTCCACAAATTTATGAACATTAACATGTATCATACATATGTACACCAACTGACTGTCACATTTGTTTTCAGTAGTGAGGAATGCCCATAGTAAAAATGTATATTCTAAACATCATAACATTTGTACATATCTCAGATGCCTTAGTGGTAAAGTCAGTGACTGTGGTGTTCATGGTCCCAGGTTCATCACCTGCAAGCGCTGTTAATTTATTTAGAGGGCCAGAATAAGGGCTGTCGGATGCAGGTTGATTAAAGCACGTTTAAGCAGTTGTAAGTGGTTTAGCACAGGTTTGTGTGATGGAAAAGTGGCGCTTAAACACGGTTAAATGCACTTCACAGGTTTAACATTTCCTTAATGTCGCGCAGACTATGGGCAAACCCACTTACAACTGCTTAAATGTGCGTTAATCACACTTTCCCTACCCGTGCCTGTTCTGAGTGGTGAAATAATAACCACTTCCATGATTAGAACCCGCAACCATGTACACTGTTCTCAGAGTAACCTACCACTAAGCTTCCTGAGATGTACCTATGCCAGTTGTGTATTCAGACAGGTTAAAACACAAAAGGGAGGATTGTGTGGAAATAGGACAAACCACCATGTACCCAATGAAAGGTGTATGCTATACACACACACACATATATATATATATGTATATATATATATATATATTATATATATATATATATATATAGAGAGAGAGAGAGATACACAGATACATGTCGATATATAGAGATATACATATATATGCAGATATATAGAAAGGTTAAAAACATGTACACATCTATGGAGGTACATATAAACATATGCAATAATATATATTATATATGTATATCTCTCTCTCTCTCTATACATATATATATATATATATATATATATATATATATATATATATATACATACATACATACATGTGTGTATACAGCATCTGAAGTGTTCAAATCTGAGTATAAAATGGGTCATAGCAATCACACATTCTGCCACCCCCAAACAATATGAACATAACATATGAAGAGTATATGGCAATACACTATTGCAAATATGTTCTATGTACCTGAGCCAAATAGGGTTAGTCACCAACACAACTACAATGACTGCAAATATCCATGAAAGAAATACACAGACATCTTTCATGTAGCAAAACGTTATTACATTCTGATGTATTGCCAAAAGGATTCAAGGGACTAACAATACCTACATGCTATACAGGAAGCATTTAACAGTGCCTTAATAAATCAGCCTGCAATTACCATAGTATTAGTCCACTAAGGGATAGGTGTTCACATAGGGAAAGAACCCCCACACACATATAGAATATGTAAAAAGCAGTTCTTGCACACCTGCATCTATGTACACCCACCAACATCTCCCCCACACCCAAACTAATTACAATCCATACTGTCATACCATAACCAATTATTCACCCACTGTATGACATCTGCTGAAACCTTAACATACCTGGACAGAGACAAACTAACATAGCCCTATGTGAAATAGTTGCTGTTATACAATGGAACAGCTGCTGATGTTACAAGGTTTGTTTGAACTAATCCTGTTTCAGAGGGTTGAAAAGTAATTACACCAGGAAGTGTTACCAATTACTGATTATCAGCACAGTATGATATACATTAACACCAAACTAAAGATGTCTGGTGAGCACACTGTAAACCCCCTAAAATTATATGCATAGCCATACAGCCGTGAGCTGGTCAAACATCCTGGCCAGACTGAAACATATGCAGACGTATTAGGTACAGACAAACCCTGCACAAGTAGCAATGTTCAGAAATATAACAGCAGTACTCACATGTAGACCAAATCTTCTAGGCATTACACACAATATATTTCTGCTTGTCTCCATACAGCTGTTGCAATAGATTTCAAACAACACTTCCAGGCTGTCTTCCTCACAAGTAAGGCAAAGGGACAACGCCCAAGTGGAGTACTCAGTTATACTCCACCGTTGCCATGGTATTGGCTAAGGGAGTAGCTGCACAACTGATGTGCATGTAATTAACTACTGTGGAACACCAATTGGTGATCAGGATAGCACATGTTACTGATCTCTAACTATAAAAGGATGCCTTGTCACACATTCAAACCATCTGTATCTACCTGCAGAATAGTACAAAATACCCATTAGACGATCGAAACACAAACCAAAAACGATTAATATACTGGTCAATAACACTTCCAATTACTAAGAAGGTATGTATAACATTTAGTATGTCTGTGTATGTAGTACCTGTTCTGTAATAATTACAGTGTAATCAGTGCATATAGTGGAAATGGCAATCTTGTAGCAATGTATTATTGAGCAGTAGTAATGCTTGTAGCATTATATGTGTGTACTACTGTAGGTCACAAGGCAAACTCCTTTTACACCACAAGGGATGAAATATATGGCCTTGGAATTCCCAAATTCTTTTCCAGCCACTGTCAGTGTCAGGGTTGGTCCAACAAGTATGTGATATAACAGGCGATAGTATATGTTGATATATTGTAACAGTAGACATATGTATGGGTGTTTTAGTGAGATGAACATGTCAAAGGTGGGCTTACTGTGCAAATATGATTTGCATTGTGGGATATTGTGCCAATAACTATGTAATGTACAAAATTTTAGGCAGATCTGTATTCCATTTTACATAGCATTTCTGTTATGTTATGCAAACATTAGTTATGTCTGTTGGCGTTACAATACTTAGTAACAGGATATATATGACTTGTATTCATCTGACAGTTTAGCAGCATGACAGCAAAGATAATTGGAAGAGCCAGGTAACTATCCATGCACATAAGACATGTAATATCCACTTCACTAGTATCGCTTGCAAGCAATTACAGCTGTGCATGTGTACATGTTATGCAAATGTGTAGTGACCCTTGTTACAGGGTGGCCCAAATGGCTATGTGCACACCTACATAGAGTGGATATTGAGAGTAGAGACACACTGGTTGAACTTTCAGGTTTGTGTAGCCTAACCTCTCATTGCCAACCTAACAGCCACTTGCACATACTGTATGTAAGGTAGTGCACAGCACTGGTAATGAAACAAGTTGCATATCATCTGTAACTCCAGTGTAACATCTGCAGTAGTAGTGTAAGATTTAGGAGACTGCTACCCATGTGTAATAGCTGCTTCATAGGTGATGGCTTACACTATCTGATTATATCCTGAGCATGTTGTTAGTGGCAGCAGAGTCTATTGATACTTGACTCTATTTGGGGAGTGTGTGTCCATGCCCAACAGAGCTCATGGTTCTGGTGGATATGTGAGTATATACCCAGAAAAGGATACAGACCTGTTGACACTTGCATCTGTAATCAACTATCAGGATGTGATGTGCTCCTCAGAGAAGGATTGCTGCTAAAGGTAGCTACTATGTTTCTGTAATAGCCAGTGTTGTCACGTCCATAACACAAATATTTACTTGTGAGCATCACTGTCTAAAACATCTTCATAAGCAATACGTAAACTAAATACAATACTTGGTACTTGTGGTACTGAATGCTTATGCAGGCATGTCCACTAGTCAGCTACTGGTTTTTACAAATGTCAGCTTTGTGTATGTGGCCATCCTGGGGGAATGTAATCTCTATGCCATGTACACTGCCAAACCCACCTAACACCACACCCCATGCATTGTCTGGGATGCAGCTACAAGGGTAAGCTGAAAGACAGTCCAGTCTACAGCCATGTCTGGACTGGACAGTCATGAGGTGTAGGTTAACACATGCATCTCATCACCACAACCAACACATACCCTTACCAGAACACAGTAAGGACACCCACACATACCACCAGAAATCACACACATTCACAGAGGCTTTTAAGTATCTGGCCAAGTAAGAGACCTCCCAAGCTGGAATAGACAGACAACAAAATACAAAACCTGTATGACATAGTTTGCATAATTGTGCCACACCTCAGAACACGTGGCCAGAAACATTCCCAACAGTACTCATTTGTGAATGCAAACTCTAGCACTATATTACACACAAAGCTATATGAGGGCATACATACTGTCAGCTGCCTGTCTGCCATGCTTAAACACATACCCACACACTCAGACCACCTTTTGAACTAGACACGAGGCTCTGGCATATTCCATGTTGTTGTGCAGGACCTGTGATGCAGTAGCCTAGACTGCATGTAAATACACATTTAGGAGCTGTCAGATCTTGTTGCCCATGCAGGTATGTCCCAAGGCCTGGGTAGCATTCTGCCATTGGCCAGAATGATACTGCAGTACAGGGACAAAAGGATTGTATTCCACAGTTGTCTAGTGTACTGGTGTAATTCAAAGGGTATCCAGTATCTCTCTGCCTGGGATAACATGGTTGACAGACCATGATGTTTGCCAGACATGACCTGCACCTGTCACCCCTGGGAATCTGGATACTGGCTAGGGCTCATGCTTCCCCTATAGCGCCTTCATCATGCAAAGTTCCAGTGAAAGTCCACTGCTGTTACAGGGACAGCCAAGCAATAAACTGCGGGTCTCACTACTCAGTGATACATTTCAGAAACTCAATATGGACTCACGTCAATCCTTAACATGGAGAGCATATCTGTGCAGTGACTGAGATATCAATGCTCCGGAGAGCACCCCTGCATGACCATGTTATAAGACATACCTCACCTCTTGGCCATTATCCTTTATCGGAACACATGGGCCGCAGGTGTGTCCATATTCCTGAAGGATATGTAAACCCCCATGCTAGTTGCACTTGCATAACTTCAGATGCATTATGCTGAGCAACTACCTTTGTGCCAAAGTGGAATCCAAATTGCACCTTGTGACAGATAACCCATGATGCCTCAGAATTCCCAACTGTCATATTGTGCTGTAATGGGAAATATTAGGTTTGAGACAGAAAACCATAATAATGGCTACTCTCAACTATTCCATTATGAACTGGGAGGACTCGTGTACCAACACCTGTGCTCAAAGCATGTTGGATTTCATCAACCCCAATGACCTGGATCACCATAGTCACACAAACAGGGCTAACAGTATGCTACCCATAGTCAATCTCCAAAGTCAATGTTATGCTTAAGAGTGAAGTGGTGACTGTCATGGCACCCATGCAGATGGACAATGCATGTGCAAATGCTGAATCCTACACAAATGCACTTTAAGCACTCACATAAGTGCAGTGATTGTGCCATTGAAACAGAACCAAGATTCAAACAAACACAAACAGGAAGGCAAACTGGTGGTACCCTGCCTTAAACTGTACCACATAAGGTATTAACTGTTGCAAGGGTGAACACATATGAGTGAAGGTGATCCCTGGTCAGCCTCAGTAAGATGCAGATACACCATGTAAAGGCACACAAAGCTACTGTGAAACTAATCAGCCACATATTATGTGTCCAACCACAGAGTATTCTATAGCTGTGTCATGAATTGTAATGGCAACAACAAGACCTGCCATGCTTCACAGCACTATGGCATGAGAGGTACTACACCTACAGAAATAGCACCTGTTCATCCAGATAGGGTCTTGGATAACCTAAACCCACCCTCACCTCCCCCCCAACAGGTACACATATTTATATATCCATGTACACTACAGAGCCCCTGTATTAACAACTATGCAGGTGCAATCTGCACTCTCTAAAGCCATACATACAGCTTGCATGGGACATGTCAGCATCCCAGGGTGTATCCTACACAAATGTCAGAACACTTTTCTCTCTACATACACATCATGTTCATTCATAGCTTCATGTCAGGCTGTGTACACACTGAATGTTGCACAGCAACAGTTATTGCATGCCACAAAGGGGGAGACACTACTGATAATGGGAAATAGTGCACTACTACCCTGCTGAGTCTGGTCTGTAAGGCCATGAACCTTGATCAACTTATTTGATGCAGTCAGTACAGATGAAGATGACAGTAAGGTTGATTCACACAGCATATCATGAGCTTGCCAGGCCTTAGAACACCATCACCCACACTGTGTTCCAGCTACACTCAGTAAACTAGGTGTATATTCCTATGTCACAGGAGTGGTTGGCAACTGGACTGCTGGCAGAACCAACACTACAGAAGGTGTCTGACTAATACACGCACATCAAACCAGTGTCAGCCACAGTAATACAGAGTTAATTCCTGGTACTCCCCCTCTTTGTTATCTATACCACACAGACTAACACATAAGGCATCTGCCTATTGAAGTTTGCAAATGACTATGAACTAGGAGCAATAGTTGACTCAATGAGTGCTGTGGGCAACATACAGAAGCGCCTTTGTGGGTCAGATGTGTGGTGTGTGATGTATGGTCACAATCTGACAGCTAAGTATTGCATTATCATCCCCTATGTTAAAAACCCTGTACCCATGAACTACCACCTAGGCAGCGGTCAACATAATGGAAAATGTGTGTGTATGGGATGCAGCTGGACAGTAGTCTTTCCTTTGATAGTTACTTCACCACACCAGTCAGGTAGTCATAATTGGCATCCCTAATCATGACAGGGTGCCATCCATGAATATAGAGATCATTGTTCAGCCATACTCAACACTCAAGTGACCCATAATAGATCACATATTTTCTTTAAGGGTTATTGGCCATGTTCAGATGGCCTACACTGGCCTTCCCAATCCCTAGCTCCACTTTGTAGTATGATGCCTACCCTGAATAAAGCCATGTCCAACACAGAGATGTTGGACATGCTACACTTACACATCCTGATTTCAAATAAACACATACTTCATGGACATCCACCTTTCTAGTACAAGGATGACAACATGTCTGACAGATCCCTGTCCCATACACTACATACTCCTGCCATACTATGCATCCCTGTCCAGCAAAGCTGTACATTGCCCCTCTTTGAGACATGGTGTGATGACTACATGGCAAAAATATCAGTAACCCTGTGGATTAGTTCTGTGGCACTGCTTGAACTGGCCACTGTAACTTGTCGGCTACAGCTAGGTAACATTTCAGCCTGGTCTCATAAATGGCCCAGGGCATATAGCCTACTAGTTCACTATGACCATACATGCTATAGTTGATATCCAACCCTGCAAATACCATCAAGCTAGCCATTGTCCCATGTGTTTCACATGTGCAACACAGGTAATACATGGCAGGATGCTAAACTGCTGTACAGTGCCATGTAGATGTATATGGCAAAACATATACATGTAAAACTTTCTGTGAGCAAGTCTGCAGGGTCACAGGTCATGTCCCTTAAGGCTGTGTATGACTATATATGTGACATATGCACAGCATTAAGGTCTATTGCATTAATGTGAACACATACAGGCATGTGCTGATAGGTAAAGACACCAGTACAGGCAAACAGACATGCCCACATCAAGACAACATCCACATGAAGTATGAGCAATGTCATCACTTGACACACACACATATATGGTGATAACATCAAATCACCAGTACATGTCAAATGTGTGTGAGTTAAACATATCAGTGGTAGTGCCATGTAGATTTGCAAAGACATATTTGTAATCTTAATAAATATGATACACATGAATGTTCAGCTGTACTTCTGTACTTCTCTGTGAGTTACTGTGACCTGTCTCCATCATTATGTCTTCCAGGTATGCGGCATGCCAGGCTGCCACCATACACCTGCCTGGAGGATGAGGTCCTCATTCCATACCTCCTCGGCAACCACGTAACACTCTTCAGCCATGTACCACAGGATGCACAGCAGCGGGATGCCCAGTGGGAGGAACTGAGCAGGAGGGTAAATGATGTTGGTGGCCACAATCGCACCTATCAGCAGGTGCGCCAACACTGCACCGACATCAATAGATGGGCGAAACTGCATGCAAATGCAGTTGCCAGGGAACAAGTTGCAACAAGTGGGAGGCCACTCACCCAGCCCCCACTCACATTTACCGAGGAGCTACTGGCCAACTTGGGGACACCTGCAGAACTCCATCCACAAGCTTTAGCTGGTATTGTGGAGGTGGGTGTCTCACAACCACTGAGCCTGCAGTTGCCTGGTAAGGCACTACTGCACATATGACACAACTATATTGCATATAGTTACATGTGTTACTGTACAATATGTAATGTAACATCATATGCAAGGCATGTATGCACACATGCCACATACCATAGTTTGCTACTCTATGCATGCACAGATGTGCATACAACGTAGTATAGTCTATTGTACTGGCTTATGTGCTAACATGCACATTGCACCCTGTAGCTATCACACAGGTGTGGATAATGATCTTACTGTTGTGACACTCCTATTTAGGTACCTCTGGCATTTTGCAGTGACAGCAGCCTGTTGCAGGTGAGATTGTTATTATTTATCAGGCTCGATAATGCACAGATCATATTAATTGCATGCCATCTGCCATATGGCCATTTAACACACATACACATAATGTATGGTGGCCCTGCTAATATATACAGGTCAGACCTGCAATGCATCACAGTGGTTACCCATGTGGAATAATTGAAGACTATATAAAACACCTACACTAAACCTTACAAACTGTCATTGCCAGATGTGTGGACAGCTGTGAATACAGTGGTGGAGGTGTGCTCACTGTAGGGACATGTACTACAGATCAGCATTACACATGTGGGGAATACAAACAGTACTATACAGAGAGCATATGTGTGCACACACTCTAAATGTTTTGGAGCTGGAGTATGACCAGCCCACAGGATTCACCCTTGTGGATTGTACCCTTGCTATGAATGTCACACAATGTCATGTGTTATCTGACATGTCCATGACATTTAGTGGGCTGACTGCAACACTGTTTAACTATCCTGTAAAACATGATAACTCACATCCCAAACATACCACCCTTTGTCTGCATAACCCTGTCCTCAGTGAAGCACATGACATCTATGGGTGTATGTCATATGGGACAACACTGACATGAAATATATGCCCATCACAACCATTGGACAAAGCATGTTTACACATGGCCATGGAGGATGGCCAGAGACATGAAGCAACACACAGTGGAAGTGATGTACATGTGTGTGCACCCTTTTGTACATTGGCCCAACACAATACAACTATGGCCTTTTTGTAATTGTGATATTGCAGATGTGAAACACTAAACGTCATACAGGCCTGTGCACAGCTTGTGTAGGCATGACATCAAACCACCACATAACATGTCTTGAACATCATGAGTGTGTCACAACATGAAAGCATTCACCTATACAGTATCCAAATACATACATGTGTTGCACAACATACACATGCAGCCACATTAGGCCACAGATACAGTGCATTCATCTTGCTGGTGTCAGACATCACTGTCATGCTTGCTCCTCGTGTGTGTGAGGTACACAGATGGCATGTGGGACATGGAGTATTGCTAAGTTAGCCATGTCTGGGCATAGTTGCCAGGCATCAGCAATATGGTTGCAGATGTGCAGAGATGTCATCTGTATACCCTTCAGTGACCTGTGTCACACATTCCACAGTAGGGTTTAGTGTGTATACACTTCAGTGACGTGGATCACATTCCACATTAGATATGTATTGTATCTGAACACAGTCATGGCTATGAACTGTGTCTGTAACTCACACTGTATAGCAATAATGAAGCCACATGATGCCCTACAATGGCTATGCACATCAGCTCAATGTGCAGTATGTCACTGTATATCTGTACGGCGGGCTGAAAACATTGCGTCAGCTGAATATAACACGTCCCTGCATTGGGACACCATTACCTCACTGCATATTTGAAAGGACACCATTGTGTTAAACGTATGCATGTCATTCAATATGTCACCAGAAGACATGTCATACTACATGTGATTGGCAAGGACATATGCCACACATCAGGCTGGTGTACTGTTAACCATTGCTGGTCTGTGGCACCATTGCAAAGTAGGGACAGCCATGTCAAACGTGTGTACAGCCACATGCACATTGTCTGTAGACTCGGCTCAGGGCTAAGCAGAATAATGTTGAACAGACATGCACGGCTTTGGGGGAGATATGCAAGTTAGGGCTCAGGCAAACATAGTATTCACTCAACATACCCTTCTGCTCATGTCCTCCTCACACATAGGGGCAGTGGCCAACAGAAAGCATCTGTGGCAGATGTACAAAGGTCAGCGATGGTCTGTTAACATGTGGGGTATGTTGCACGAAACATGGCAGTGCAGTGCAATGGTGCATAGTGCATGCATTGTGTTGCAGGTTTGGGGCATAACCTACTAACACAAATGGCGCAACACAGGGTTGTATGCTAACTACTACTATAATTGTGTAAGGTGCATGCCTTCTGCTATAACACATGGATGCTGTTGTGTGCTACTCAGGGATGTGTGATAACTACCACTATAAATGTGTAAGCTGAATGCCTTCTGCTTTATCACATGCATGTTGCATGCTGTTGGCTGTCATAGCATGTGTCTGTGTCTATCTGTGTCTGTCTATGTCTATGTCTGTTTGTGTCTGCGTGTGTCTGGGTGTCTGTGTCTGTCTGTGTGTGTGCGTGTGTGTGTGTGTGTGTGTGTGTGTGTGTGTGTGTGTGTGTGTGTGTGTCTCTGTGTGTGCTGTGCTGTATAACTTGTAATGTACAGTTCTTGTCTGCCCCTCACAGGTGTTGATGTAGGTGCGTTGCCCTCCTGCGGTCCACCTGATGTTAGTGTCCCACAGACTCTAGCAGTGATGATGAAAGTATGATTGAGGCACAGGCAGGGTTGTCAAAAGCTGAAACTGTGCCATTGGTTGCCATTCCACCTGCATCCCCCCTCATCCCCGCACACAGATCTCATGCCTACACATACCCCATCACCAGTGGCCATAGAGGAAGGACAGTTGACGGGTGGTAGCATGGAACAAGAAAGTTTTGAGACTATGGAAGGTGTGCCTGCACACCATGATCCCAGCCAACTGACTGGTGATGTCCCACACAGGCAGGTGTCCAGTGCTGCTCATAGGAGGACCTCTGGCCAACATGCCCCTGCAAGACATAGCACATCAGCTGGTGTCACCAGATGCATGTTTCAGGCTCTAATGGAGGCACAGGCACATGCTTAATGGCACAACAGTGAAGGATTGAGGTTTCAGAGGGCTGCTGTTCGTTCTTTAACTGATAAAATCCAGACAATTGCAAATGCTCACCATCATCTTGCAGATGTTTTGGATAGACAATTGGGTGACATGGTGGGAATCCTTGACCATGACATGTCAATCCTTGAGCGTGGAATGTCTGTGCTGGAACATCTGGTGGGAGTGGGGCATTGGACACGTGGACCTAGGCCAGCTACATCACCTGTTGAAGGTCTACATGAACATGCTACTTCACATGCCCGCTCCCATAGTGGCGGTAGCAGCAGCAGTGCAGCTGGTGCTGTGCTGTTCACACCAGGACACAGCAGGCCACGTGCACATGGTCCTGGACGGTCCCAACAGGGACACGGTTCCAGTGGACATGTGTCATCAGACAGTACCCAATCTGGACCTCTGCCTGGTAGTGCCCATGCAAGCCCTGGCAGGCACAGGTCACGTGGCCGTGCACAGACACTGTGAACGGTGAAACCTGCCCTGTACAGTCTGCAGCTGTCAATAATACCCCTGTGTAGGCCAGCCACATGCCAGACCTGTGTGCATACATACACGCACACACCAGAAACAAATGTAGGGCACCTCAACACACACACACACACATAACATCCACACATGCCCAATGAGATTAAAGGCCCTAACCCGCACACATGATGTCATCCAATGGTGCAGACTAGGCCTCTGGCACACATTATCACCCTGTGCATATGATGATGCCTGTGCCAAATCCCTGACATCCACACCATTGGTGCAGGGACATGCTCATATGGTCTGATGCACAGGGTGAACATACTAGGAAGACAATTGTAGATTACAATTGTTGAGTGGTGTTGACAGGCAGCAGAAATACCATGTACTACAGTTTTAAAGTGCATTTTGTACTTTTGACTGTCTGTATCATGTGTAATAACAGTAACTGTATGTTGATCTTGATGTTCTGCCTTCCTCTTTTAGGTGTAATTGCATGTGCCGGAGGATGTCAGTGTTTGTGGTTTGTGTCCCATATGTAAATGTAGACTATGCACAGGTCTGTATGACAATACCTGCATGCACTTTGTAGCTTCCACATCACAATTATAATCTCCCAAGTTTCAAACATGTTTCCTGATCTAATGATCCAAGAGCATGATAGCTGTGTAGTAAGCTACTGTGGCCAGAGCCATCACATCTATAGTGGGTGGCATCACAGGTATAAATATCGAGAGCGGGAGGAGGTAAAAGAGTGGTTTAGCAGGTTACAAGGGTAAAGGATAGTGGAAAAGGTGGCTTCTCATTGAGAAGCAGTAATACCTGCTCTCATGACAGGATGCATACACATACTCATGGATTCACAGACACAGTAACACACACTCTGACACACACACACACACACACACACACACACACACACACACACACACACACACACACACACACACACACACAGTTGCCAGTGCTGGGATAAGAACCCCTGCCTATGTGCAAATCATCATTATAGTACTACGCAATTATAAGATGCACCACAGAGATTACACATGTACAAGTAGTCTGAATGGCCTATGATCGAGGACATCAACAGGGATACTAGATTGCGATGAGTGTATGTGGGGAGGGGGTTTCATAAGTAGGCTATGTAACAATAAGCCTCACCCCAGGGCGTACATGTTTACAGGTGGTTAGAATACCCTTTTAAGATTGATGACATCAACAGGGATACTAGATTGCATTGAGTGGATGGGGGAGGGGGTCTTATCATTTCACTATGGTAAAATACAGCCTCACTCCAGGGACTGAACAGCCATATATACACATACACACACACACACACACACACACACTGCGGCATTCACAAAGATATTCACCTATGTCACACACATACAGACACTTGACATGTGTGTGATTCAAACACCTGCCTATGTCTTGCTTTCTACACTTCACTTTGTGCAGATGTCTACAACAGAGTACAAGAGAGTGAAAAACATGTGGGATGTATTCCCCACCATACTTGACATATATGGACACACACACCCACACGTGCCAGTACTGTGAATCAAACACCTGCCTATCTCATGATAGGTATTACAGAGCGACAGCACTATTGCATGGGCTACAAAGTGTACTGACTCTTTCTTTTGCCAACTGTGCTGATATATGCATAGGAGAGGAGGGGGTGTTACTGTTACAGGTGTCAAGAGGTTTGCCTTCAGTGTCACCCTTACTGCATTCTACGTTGTGTGTCCTCCCCTTCATTTAACAAAACCATAGCTTAGCAGTTACACAGGTTATTGTAGGAATGGTTGTAACACACCTGTGAGCTGTCCACAGTAATCATTCATCTGCAAAGTAGCCCCACCACTTAGTAGTTATGTCCAAACATCTGTCTATACCTAAAGTACAGCTTACTGTACTTTGAGCATATCACCATATACAGTTGGCAATGTTGAGGCTGCATTGCAACTGCATGATGTACTAAGGCAGCAGTCACCTTCAAACATCAGACACTGCACACGCATGGAATCTAACCACACATCAATAGATGTACACACATGCAGCCTCCATCAGTTAATGGACTAGCAGGTCAAGGGGATACATTCCATACCTTCCCCACACCATGTGTGAAACCTAGATGAGCATTACACCATAATGGATGTTGTATTCATGTACTGGTAGGACACACAACCACCTTCACTGAGTAGCCAAGTGTACATTTATGCCAACAGCACATCAGCAAGACACACACACAGCAATATTCTATGTCATGATCCCACAGACTGTTAGTTGACAGTTCCACTGTGAAGCCAGGGCACTGTAATGGTTAACAGTGAGCACATCATATTTGCCACACACATATCATATTTTCCACACACACCTCATGATTACTTGAAGAGTGCCAGCAATGTGCTCTGTTTGAGCTTTGCATTACACTTATTCAAGCATGTGTGAGGTATGTGGCTTGTAAACATCTCATCCCAGCATGTTCAGGCTATTGTGGTAATAAGGTTAATGTCCAGACAGCACACAGCATGCATGGCTTGCAATTGTTGACATGGGGTAAATGGTGGGAGCTGTGGGAACACATGGCTGTACATGGCATGGACATATCACCTGTAACTACTCAAGAACATACAGAGTATAGCTGTATTACCCTGAGTCTGTCAATACAGGCTATGTGTAGGTCCTATGATCCTGTTATTTGGGTATGTTTGTAGGCATTGCATTAGGTGGACATGTCTAATGACATACATGCCACATGGGTTGTTGTATGATATGATAGGTGTCATGGGTGACCAGTAGAGAGGGAATATTACCTCTGTCAATGTAAATATCAAACCATATGTACTGTTAGCATTCAGCAGCCATGGATCTATCTTTCACGTGCATACTATGTAATGAATGTAGCCACCTGTATGTACAAAGGGCAGCAACAGCAATGGTATTCTCATTTATGTTATATGAATATGCGATGTACATATCCAGGGAAGGGACATCTAGGTCATATCCAACCATGAGGGTGTTGTTTACTGGTGTACAGCAACAGTCAACTGTGTTAATGCTGACAACATCTGAGGGACCATGGTATGTGTACAAGTGACCTGGTTACAAACAGTGGCATTATTGCATTGCATAACACATTATGCGACTGTGTCAGTACATGAGTACTTTGCACAGCTGATGTAGGGCTAGGTACAGTCCACCAGTTGAAGGTTATTTGGTGTTCTACCATACTATTTCATACCACGTGTATGGATGTGTGTTGGTAGTCTGAGGACATGGTGGTGGATGTATATGAGGATATTACATAGAATGCAGCTTTTGCCACTGTCACCTGTACCTGACACATCTGTGATGAATTATGTTGGAGTAGTGGTCTTTACTTGTGTGGGTGGCCATGGTGGTGCAGCGGTTAGCATTGCTGCCTTACAGCAAGAGGTTCTCCGGTTCGATTCTCAGCCAGGGTGCCTTCTGTGTGGAGTCTGCATGTTCTCCCTGTGGTTGCGTGGGTTTCCTCCGGGTGCTCCGGTTTCCTCCCACATCCCAAAGATATGCTGTAGGTGGATTGAACACTCTAAATTAGCTGTAGGAGTTATTGTGTGCATGTGTGTTCCTTCTGTGGAAGGTTGGGTGCCGGGCTGGCAACTCGACACCGTAAAACTCCACTGCCAATCATAAGTGGACAGGTGATCAGCTGTGGGGAGCCTTAACTGGGAAAAAGCCGAAAGAAGAAGAAGTGGTCTTGACTTGTTAGTAGCCTTTATGAATATGTGGACACCACCACCTGGAGTGGTCCATACCAGTGTCATGGCCCACATGTCTGGATCGGAGTTATATGGTGGTAGTGCTATTGTGCACTACAGAGCCTTCAGCCAGCTTTTCCTCACTGCACAGATGTCAGTATTCCCCATTGTAGGGTCTACATTGAGAAAATGGTTTACGAAAGCCACATATCTAGCACTGGTTAGCATAAGCATCCAATGCAATTGTCTTGTAGGTGTCAGGGTGTTATCTCTGTGTTTAGGACTTCTGCCTTGGAATGTCACTATATGGGTAAATGCGACCTAGGTATTATCCACAATCCCTTGAATCATAGATGCATGTGCTCTGTGACAAAAGCATGTCTTCTTTCAGTCATGACATCAGGGCAGCAATGTGTGTGACACATGCTGTAGTTAGCATCCACCTGTGTGTCCCAGTTAACCTATTGTCTGTCACTTCCACACATGCATGATTGTGTGTACTTCACATATATATGGCAGTACTTCATGTACATGTATGCATATGTATCATACAGCACAGACGCAGATATATAATTTACTGGCCACATACAGGTATCTGGTAGTAAACCTGTATGATGTGCATATATACTGACAGTTAAGATGTACATAGCTGTAAACCTGTGTGTTTACAATAGGAGTCCATTACAATGTGTTCTGTACATCTAAGTGTATGAGCATGTACACTGTGGCCTTCTGTGGTTAGAATTGGAGTGCATCCCAAACAGCCCTGTGTTGTGCTACTAAGTGTATGAGCATACCCAGTGCCGACTTGTGTAATTTGAGTCAGTGAATCCAAACAAGCCCTTTGTTTCTAAGTGTATGAGCATGCCCAGTATAACCTTGTGTAGTTGTAGTCAGTGCATCCCAAACGGCTCTGTGCTACTAAGTGTATGAACATGCCCACTGTGACTTTGTGTAATTGGAGTCAATGCATCCCAACAAGCCCTGTGATTCTATGTGTATGAGCATGACCACTGTAACCTTGTATAGTGATAGTAGTTGTCCATTCCACAGATGGAGATATTCCAGTTCAGGGCTTGTTGTGCTACAACTATACCTCTCAGGCTTACCTATGTCTTACTTGCAGATAATGTGTCTTGTTTGTGCATACAGGTTGTAATGGACGCCTACTTTAAACACACAGGTTTACAGCTATGTACATCTTAACTGTCAGTATCCCTGTTGATGTCCACAGTCTTAGAAGGGCATTCTGACTGCCTTGAAATGTGTAATCTCTGTGTCGCATCTTGTAACTGCGTAGTACTGTAATAGTGATCTGTAGATAGGCAGGAGTTCTGATCCCACCACTGGCAAGTGTGTGTGTGCATGTGTGTGTGTCAGCAAATGGCTGAGTGTGGTTGTGTGTGTGTATTTGTGTCTGCATCCTGTCATGACAGTGGGTTTTACCGCTTTCCAAAGAGAAACCACCCTTTGCACTGGCCTTTATCCTTATCATCTGCTAAACCACCCTTTTCCCCCCTCCACACTGCAAGTAATCAGTCCTGTGATGTCACCCTGCACAGAAGCCGAATCAGAGTAAGTGTAATTGTATGGGTTCTCTGGCACATACCCCAACTTCATACCACTCTACTAGTTACCTTTACATAGGCAAGACTTGTAAGCGCAATACTGGCAAGTGTGTGTGTTTGTGTGTGTGTGACTACCCTGTAGCCAGGCATACACGTGTTATACATTTGTGGTTATATACACATGTGTTATGTCGTTTAACATGCTGCACACCGTGGTAGTCATCTGTGGTGAGTGTAGTCTACAAAATATATAGTTAGGATTAGAAAAGAATAGACAGTCAAGAACAACTACTGTTGGGTATGTTATTTTCCTGTGCCATTGTCGAGTAGTGACACAGATGTGGTCCCCGGGGTGTATGTCTATACCCATCATTCCCCCACCCAAACTCCACAATCCCCAGGGTACATTTCCGTAGCCATCATTCCCCACCCCAAACTCCACATACACAACAACCATCCCTTATCTGGTGAACTGATTAAGATTTAAATGTTTAAAACAAGAGTTGCCTCTGTTTTGTGTACACGTCAATTCCTTTGGAACCCTTCTGTGTCACAAAGGGTGTTCAGACATAGGTTCATAGGTTCATAGGTTTATACTAGGCTATCTGCCCTAAGGCATTTATAAGCCTAGCCCAAAGTTTTGTGGCTTATGCCACCCCTTATGTGAAAAAATACTGTACCCATTAGTTTGTTGTGCCTCTGTCAAGCAGTGACACAGAGATGATTCCCGGGGTAAACCTACGATCTCCCATCCACAGGTCAAGATTTCTTTTGAACAGAGCCAACGAGGTGCTCTGCCTCACATGGACTGGGATTTTATTCCACAGCATAGGGAGACTCTGAGTGATAAATCTATCCCTCCAGCACATCCTATTTATATCCGTGCTAAGGTTTAAGTCGCTTGCTCTAGTGGTTCTGGTGGATTTGGATTTTTTGAGGTGGAGCATGTCCATTAATTCTGGGTTTGACATGGCCTTGTATGTCAGGCACCTGTCACCTCTGAGCAGATGGTATGCGACTGAGTAGAGCTGGAGTTTCTTCAATCTGGCAGCATATGACAGATTTTGGAGTCCCTTTATCCTTTTGGTGAGGATCTTTTGGGGTCTCTCCAATTGCTGCAGATGTCGGGTGAGATACATCCCGAATGGGGCATTGTACTCGATCATTGGTCTGATAATTCAAGAGTACAAGGGAACAATGACCTCACTAGATCTGGATGTGAATCCCTTCATGATCAGGTGGGCAATGTAGAAGGTCTTTCTAACCACTTTAGCAATGTGAGTGTCAAAAGAAAGGCCACTGTCAACCTGGGTCCCCAGGTCCCTGATAACCCCTTCTGTGTTTAGTGGATTGCCACCTATATGGTAGCTTGGGGTTACCTTGTTTTTCCCAAAGGGTATGACTATACAGTTTTTGGCGTTTAACTTCAGGCCATGGCTCTGGCACCAGCTATCAGTTTCCGTGAGTCCCCTCTGAAGGATATCCGTGTCCGATGCACTTTCCACTATGGCGCCTAGTTTGCAGTCATCTGCAAACTTTGTCAGCCAAAGTCCTCCCATGTTGGCCTGTACTTCTGAGAAGTAGATGCCGAACAATAGGGGGCCAAGGACCCTGTGGGACACCACTTGTGACCAGCTTGGAGTCTGACATAGTGCCAGCAACTCTAACCCTGTGGGTTCTGTCCTTAAGCCAGTTTGCAACCCATCTTGTGACATATGGGTTTACATTTAAGCTGGTAAGTTTTCTACAATACCAGTGGGGTATTGTGAAAGCTTTGCAAGGTCAAGGTAGGCTGTATGGACTGCCTTTCCCTCATCAATGGCCTTGGTGACTGTTTTGAAGAAGTTGACCAAGTTCAAAAGGCATGATCTGCCCTTGACAAAGCCAAACTGGGTCGGGTCCAATGTCTGCAAGTCCCCTATATCTTTGTTTATGAGCTCCATTATGATCCTCTCCATAGCTTTGCAGACTAGACTTGTTAAGCTTATGGGTTAATTACCAGGGTCCTAGAGGCACCACCTTTGTGGAGTGGGACCACAGTTGCCGTCGCCACTCCTTGGCACGTATCCTGTGTTAAGGCTGAGATTAAACAGCTGCCTTATGTGCGGGTTTAGTTCCTCATTGAGCTCATGTAGCACACAGCCGGGGACACCATCCAGTCCCATTGATGCTGTGTTTTTAGCTTTAAAGAGCAGCTTTCACCTGCGCATTTGAGATGTCTGGGAGGCTACACTCCGCAGGGATTGTTATCTCTCCTTTAGGGGAGAGGGGTGAAGTTTGCACTGAACCTGTCTGCCAGTATGTTGGCAATGTCTGTGGGTTCAGTGATTTTTGTATCATTTTGGACTAATTCTGAGCATATCTGGGAGTTTCCACCCAGGTTCCTAACATAGCTGAAAAAGGCCTTATGATTGTCTTTTGAATCCATGGCAATTTTTCTCTCAAAATTGGCCTTAGTTGATTTTATGAGTACTTGTATTTTTTTACTAATAATGATCAGGGTTGACTTCCCTTTAATGGATTTTGTTCTATCATGTAATAGCTTCCTCCTCTTATTGTAAAGTTTGTTAATGGCTGGGGTCCACCAGACTGGATGTTTGCCCTTGGTGGAAAGAGTCTTGGTTTTATTTGGGATTGCCTGATCCATGCAGTCCTGGAGGTGTTCATAGAAGGCATTTGTAAGGGCTTCCGCAGCTTGGGTTGTGGTTTCCACTGGCTCAGGGGCCTTGAAGGATACCACACCAGTCTTGAGTAGTGTGAAGTTTGCTTTAGAGAAGTTCTTCACTGTGGTCTTTTTTGTTTGGGGTAGGGGCGGGATGTGGATTTCCAGTGAGATTAGTTTATGATCAGATCTCACCAATGAGGGATATACTTCTGGTGTGTAGCATTTTGTCCCCATGTTTGTGATAATGAGATCTAGTATATTTTCTCCTCTCATGGGAACAGTGACTAGTTGTTCCATGGCATTTGAATTTATGAACTCCAGGAACCATTGGGCTAGAAAGTTAGGGCTTGAGTAATGTTCCCAGTCTATATTCGGGTAGTTGAAGTCACCCAATATGATGGTGTTTGGAGATACATTTATACCCTCCAGTGTCTTCAGGAAGGCTGTGTGGGGTTCCTGAGTTTGAGAGGGTGGCCTGTAGCATGCTACAATTTGTAGAGCTGTTTTGCCTATGGTTAGTTGCACCTGGATGGTTTCCGAGCTTATATGCGTTGCCACGAACCTGGAGGTGTGGGTATCCTTTATGAATATGGATACACCCCCTCCTTTTGTGGTGTGGTCCGGGTTTTGTGGTGTGGTCCATGTTTATATATATGGCTATAGCTTTGTCTGTTTATATGCATATATATCTATATATATATATATATATATATATATATATATATATATATATATGTGTGTGTGTGTCTGTACACATCCCGTAATATTTAATATTTAGTTATAACAGTTGGACAATATGTAGACTTGTCTATGTTGCTTCACATAGTACAGTACATTCAAGGGTACTGTACATATGTACACAAAGTGACTGTCCCATTTGTTTTCAGTACTGTGGAATACCTGTACTAAAATTTGTATTATAAAAACCATGAAGCATGTATACAACCCAGATGGCTTAGTGGTAAGTCCAACGACCTTAGTGTGCATAGCCCAGGGTTCAAGACCTGCAAGGACCTATAATGTCATTTAGGACTGAATAAGACACTTTTCGGTGGGTGTAAATGTGTTTTTGAAACAGTAAGCAGTGGGTACACACAGGTAAAAGACATGTACAACTCACAGTACACTTGAAATGCCCTTCGTTGGCAATCTTGCTGATGTCACCCACCTAGACATACACCTCTGGGACTGTTGTAACCTAATAATTTCTGTAGCGCATCCTGTAACTGTGTAATGCTGTAGTGTGATAAACTAGTTTGGTAGGTGTTCTCATCCCAGACTTGTCATCTGTGTGTGTCTGCCTGGGAAGGGCACAACCCTTTTTAGAGTATGCGCACTCCTTACAATTCACATACTCAACTTTGGCAAGGGGGCTGATGTCACCCACCTAGAAATACACCTCTGGGACTGCCATAACCCAGTAATTTCTGTAGCGCATCCTATAACTGAGTAATGCTGTAGTATGATAAACTAGTTCGGTAGGTGTTCTAATCCCAGACTTGCCAACTGTGTGTGTCTGTTTGCTTGAGAAGGGAACAATGCTTTTTAGAGTATGCACACTCCTTACAATTCACATACTCAACTTTGGCAAGGGTGCTGATGTCGCCCACCTAGAAATACACCTCTGGGAGAGCCATAACCCAGTAATTTCTGTAGCACATTGTGTAACTGCGTAATGCTGTAGTGTGATAAACTAGTTTGGCAGGTGTTCTAATCCCTGACTTGCCAACTGTGTCTGCCTGAGAAAAGAACAATGCTTTTTAGAGTATGCACACTCCTTACAATTCACATACTCAACTTTGGAAAGGGTGCTGATGTCACCCACCTAGAAATACACCCCTGGGACTGCCATAACCCAGTAATTTCTGTAGCGCATTCTGTAATTGCGTAATGCTGTAGTGTGATAAACTAGTTTGGTAGGTGTTCTAATCCCAGACTTGCCAACTGTGTTTGCCTGAGAAGGGAACAATGCTTTTTAGAGTATGCACACTCCTTACAATTCACATACTCAACTTTGGCAAATGTGCTGATGTCACCCACCTAGAAATACACCTCTGGGACTGCTGTAACCCAGTAATTTCTGTAGCGCATCCTGTAACTGCATAATGCTGTAGTGTGATGAACTAGATTGGTAGGTGTTCTAATTCCAGACTTGTCAACTGTGTGTGTCTGTCTGCCTGAGAAAGGAGCAATGCTTTTTAGAGTATGCACACTCCTTACAATTCACATACTCAACTTTGGCAAGGGTGCTGATGTCACCCACATAGAAATACACCTCTGGGACCGCTGTAACCCAATAATCTCTGTAGCGTGTCGGCTAACTGTGTACTGCTGGAGTGTGATTTAGAACTGTAGTAGGGTTTCATCCACAACCATGGCAGTTATGTGTTTTTTGTGTGTTTCAGTGTTTGTGTAGGGAGTAATGCTTGATAGCTTACTCACAGGACATTTACAATGCCCTATGTTGGTGATCCTGCTGATGTCATTCCTTGTCAAATACACCTCTGGGGAACAAGTTCCCTAGTAATCCTCGTGGTGTGTCTTATAACATCTTCATGCAGTAGTGTGATATAGATATTGGTCATGGGTTCTATACCCACACGTCAGTTGTGGATGTGTTGTGTGTGTCTCACTGACTGTTTTGTGAGCAATACATTTTGGGCTATCACTTGCAGGAAATTCAAATTGCCCTACTTTGGTAACCCTGCTGATGTTTGACCCTTGTGAAATACACCTTTGGTGATGGAGTAGGCAAGTAATCTCCATAGCATGTGCTATAGCTGGGTAATGCTGTAGTGTGATAAACTAGTTAGGTAGGAGTTCTATTCCAAGACGTGGCAAGTGTCTGAGTGTGTGTATGTGTTTGACAGTCAGAGCCTGTATGGAGGTGACTGTGAGTGTCTAACCACTAGACATGTTGAAGAGCTTTTTTTGTAGTTTTCGTATATGATGGCCATATTATATGTCACAATGTCCACCTCATGAGGATTACAGATTTCAATCAGCCAAGAGACTGTGTTGGCAAGGCATACCACTACATTTGGCAAAAGGCCTGGTGAACAAAGTAAGCACCCCTACTATTACCCAGAATACGGTCTGAACCCATGTGTCATACACAAACACACTTGCCTAGAAAATCCCGCTATGTTGTTATTATTCTGCACATTGATGAGAGATAGTAGGCATTGTGTGAATGCAGTGGGCTGCAGAGGGCATGGCACCCTGTCCAGCAGTACAATAGACACATAATTGCGGACAATGCGACTTTGCTATGTTCCCCACTGGATGCCTGCAATATATGTGGTGCCATCAAATGTGATCCACAAAGGACATACAATGCCTTACACACGTGCCCTGTATGGACAGATGCCACTGACACCAGGGAATACCTGTCTCATACTATCAATGCAGGTGCAGGGTCAACCTGCTGTCTATTAGCAGGTCCTGCCACACCAGGCCAGGATTGGCACACCTGATGATAACAGTCTGTGTAAACAACATGTGCCAGGCAAATCAGGTAAACTTAAACATGTCACTGTACAGTAATGTGGGACATGCACATCCCAGGCAATGACCATGTCAATGACTATCAAACACAGACATGGCATACATTGCAAAGCAATGGCCACACACAATGGTAACCAGGATGACAGGACAGTTAATACAATACCCATCTGTGTGGGACATTGCAGACCCTATACCCCTGAACCACACTGCAGACCATTGTCAGGTGGCCTGATGCCAAGGATTACCCCTCACCCAGCCTTGTACAGCCATCTTGCACAGCCAACCACTACACACCCATGAAGCAATGCACACATGCATGTCAGTACTGGCACCTTGTGTCTGCATGTGGGGTATGATGTTCCCAACCAAAGTCACACCTAGTATAACTCCTACTGGCATACTGACTGATGTCAGACACGTTCACATGCCCTAGCCCATAGAGCCTCAGGATAACCCCTGTGGTGCATGTAATACCTGTGCATTACTGTAGTGTGGCAAACTAAGTAGTTAGGAAGTGTATTTGTGAGACTGCAAAAGTGTGCCAATGTGTCTGAGTTTCTTATAGAGTGTGGTTGTGTTGACAATGACATCTGTTCATGTGGACAGCCATGTGTGCTACACCTAATGTATGTTTACTATATCTCTGTTGCAGATATCGCTCACCAGCACACATATATGTTCTTACAGCACACCAACATGTCAGCTATGTGGCACATGGAGTAACTGCATGCACTTGTAATAGTAATAGCTAGTTAGTCAGGGGTTTGAACCCCTGTACTGGTAGGTGTGTGACGGACGATGCTTAGGTTTTAGTCTCCCAGCCCTTCTCTGATGTACTTTGCCTCTGTCTGTCCCTCACACACACTCTCTGGTGGATGTGGAGATGTACACCTGCTCAGCAGCAGCTTGTGTTTTGTAAATGATAGTCATGATCAGGTGATGGCCTCTGCACCTATTGCAGTCCTCCTCTAGCTGATTGCATGTGGAACAGCTCTAGTGAAATTCCCATAGCCAACTGCATGGAAACACAGTACAATATCTAGGAACATCATGTTGGTGTTTGCCCATGACAGTCGCTGTGAGTAGAACCTGGATCTGGTGTTTGATAAACAGCATTACAGATGAAATCTGGATATTCCTCAAATGACATACACAGTGGAAAATAGCCTAAAGATGGGAGGGTCATGTGCCAGACATGACTACAACATGTAAGTGTAGCTATGCTTCATTCAGACTACTGCCAATTTAACAAGTTGTGTGTGGTAATGGCTAGTCTGCATGTTTTAATAACTGACAAGACAGTACTCTGTTTGTGAGGAAACCCCCATCTGTAGGGTCATCTGTGGGCTGGTCAGTGTGTGGATCCATTTGTTTCTTGTGTTACTCACAGAACACACATCTGTGAACTGCAGAAGCATAATGTGAGGATTGCAGTCAGTACATGGTGACATTGATGAGAGTTACTGCCATCGCATCCCTGATTGGACATACGTCACATGAAACAGTGGCATGACAGTCACTGTCTGAGGTTATCACAGTGACATGCCAGTAGTGGGCCACTGTTCATAGCTGTATTCAGAAGTCATCTACGCTTTGGACAGATGTCATGCAGTATATATGCATGTGTTGTGCTCCCTCTGCAAATGTATGACATCTTAGGTTCATAGGTTGGTACTAGGCTATCAGCCCTAAGGCCTATGCAAGCCTAGCCATAACAATTCCCTGGAATTTTTTTCCCACAATATGTACTTCTCTGGGCCCCTGTCTAGCAGGGCGACTGACATGATCCCCGGGGTGAATTTCCTATCTCCCATCCAATCATCGAGGTTCCTTTTGAAGAGGGCCAATGAGGTGCTCTGCTTGACATGTATGGGCAGTCTATTCCAGAGTATGGGGAGTCTCTGGGTCAGGAACCTATCCCTCCAGCATGTTTTGTTCATTGTGATGATAAGGTTTAGATCCCTGGAGCGTGTGGCTCTGAGGGATTGGGATTTCTTTAAGTGGAGCATGTCCAACAGCTCAGGGTTTGACATGGCCTTGTATGTTAAGCAGAGATCGCCTCTGAGTAGACGATATGCCACAGAGTATAGCTGGAGTTTTTTAGATGGTCAGCATATGGCATCTGCTTTAGGCCTGTGATTCTTTTAGTGAGGTATTTATGTGGCTTTTCAGCTGTTGCAGATGTCTTGTGAGGTACATACCAAATGGGGCATTGTACTCTATAATGGGTCTAATGAGGGATGAGTACAGTGGGGCAATGACCTCCTTTTTCTGGATGAAAAGCCCTTAGTGATGAGGTGTGCCATGTAGAAGGATTTCCTGACTGTTGTGGTGATGTGGTTATCGAAAGTGAGACCACTGTCCACTTGTGTCCCAAATTCTCTCATTACACTTTCGATGTTTAGTGTCCTGCCACCTATGTGGTAGTTCATGGGTACATGCTTTTTTCCAAAGGGGATGACTATGCATTTCTTGGAATTAAGCTTGAGCCCATGGCTCTGGCACCAGGCATCTGTTTCTGTAAAGCCCTTTTGTAGAATATCCACATCATTTGGGGATTCAATAATGGCTCCCAGTTTGCAGTCATCTGCAAACTTTGTTATCCAGAGTCCCTGTAATGTTGGCCATTCTGTTGTCTTGGGTTGATGATAATATCTATGCATGCTGTTATAAGTAATCCTGAATGCTGTTGACTATTACTAAGCCTTATCTGTGTTAAAATTGCAACACCATAGGCGGTATGGGATTGTAGGTCCCAGCAGAACCACCTGTAACACTTCAGCTGGCCATGGCACCAGGCACCAGCATGTCTGGGGCCCAGCCTTGGACTTCCACCTCTGTTGGCTCTGCACCACCTTCTGTTGGAACCACCACTGAGGATGGGGCCTTCACCCCTGGGAGCAGGTCCAGACAGAATCTTGTCAGCCATCATACAGTCCAGGCCGTGGTGCGTAGGGGGCTCAGTAAGGGGTTTTGGGGCCAGCTGCATCAGCTCGAGGGCAGAGTGTCACATTTAGAGGGTGAGCCTGCCCTCCTAGACATCCACCAGCACAGCCACCTTTGCGGCTGTGACGGTGCAGTGGTGGCTGCCCATGGGTAGTGACCTCCATCCCACTGTTTCCATTTGGGGGCTCATGGGCTTGTGACTGCCAAACACCTCTCCCTGTCCAAGGTGTATTCCCCCCCACATGTGTCATATACCACTCCTGTATGCTGTCTTGTCAGTCATCCTACCCAACCTATCCTCCACGAGCATACCTACTCTCCTTCCCCAACATCCCACTCTCACCTTACAAAAAAGGGAAACAAAAGGCCAATCTGTTCCCAGAACAACTTTCGCCCTATACGTAGCTGTCCAGTTCACACACGTGTCCACTGGACCAATGTAACCTTTGTAACTTGCATTACAACATACTACTGTTGCCTCACCCCTCTCTCAGGCACACGATCCTGTTATGCACATGACTCCTAAAGGTTCCAGGTACACGTGATGCAGATGACCCCATTGTACGCACAACACTACCGGTCCCTCTATGATTACCCCATTTAACTGTTTAATGATGATGATGTTGCACACAGTACCTTGCAAGAGTACTGTTCTCACATAATGATTGGACAGGACCTGTTTTGTTACTGTAAATGAAATGCTCAAAGTAATGTATTTAATGTTTGCGTGTATTAATGACACATGTCTGTCTGAGGGAGTCTTGATATTACATAGGACAACACCACTACATAATACAGAAGTTGCTGGTGATTCCCTTTTAATTCTTTTTTACTGCTTTGTTGTCACATGATATGTTCTTGATATATATATATACACACACATATATATATATATATATATATATATATATATGTATATATATATCTGGACATAAACACACACACTTACATCTGCATAATGGAATATATTTCCTATACTGTTGAATGACTGTGCTGGATGCTATGTTTGTGATAACATCCGATGTTTGTGTATCTGCCATGGCTTAGTGGTAAATCACACTGGCTGTGGTGTGCAGGGTCCTGGTTTCGAGCCTTACAAAGGCCATTTATTTTGTTGCTGGGTAGAACAAGGGCCATTGAATACAGAGTGATTAAGGCACTTTTAAGCTGTTGTGAGCGGGTGTGCACAGATTTGCACGACGGTAAGCAGTGGTTACTTTTGGTTACAGTTCCTTACTTTTCTTGATTGTTTAACCTGTGTAGGCAGTGCTTACCCTCATGCAAACAGGCTGTAACCTGCTCACTGCTGCTTAAAAGTGCTTACTCCCACTTACCCCTGCACTAATTTCTTTAAAAGAAAACAAAATAGGGGTGATAGGAAAGTGGTGAAAAAGGGGCACAAAGAGGGAAAGACAGTAGGCAAGGTAGCTAGGGATGTGCAGGAAGGGTGTAGGGAAGGTCCATAGCTGTCCATTTCTTCTACAGCAACGGATGTGCATATGCAATAAATTTGGCGGTACATTTGGACATTCACAACCCTGAGAGAGGGGTGAGGACAACAATAGTATGTCGTGATGCCAATTAGAAATGTTTACATGTGTCCAGTGGACACGTGTGCAAAATGGACAGCTATGTATGGGGCATGCTTTTTTTGTGGGAACAGATTGTCCTTATTTTCTTTTACTTTTAGGTGAAAGTGGGATGTTGGGGAAGGAAAATAGGTAGGATCAGGGATGATAGGTTGGGTAGGATGACAGACAAGACAAACAAGACAGTTACAGGGATGGTATGATACATGTGGGGGGGAAACACCTTGGATGGGGAGGGGTGTTTTGAAGTCGCAAGCCCATGAGCCCACAAATGGATACAGTGGGACTGTGGTCACCACTGCACCTTCACAGCCCAGAAGGTGGCTGTGCTGGGGGCTGTGTAGGAGGGGCAGGCTCACCCTCTAGTTGCACCACTCAGCCCTCAATCTGGCATAGGCAGTATCGAATCTCCCTGTCGAGCTTCCTATGCATCACGGCCCAGACCATACCATGGGTGACAGGTTCCTGTTTACTCCCACTCCCAGGGGGGCCGAGCCCCATCCCCTGCGGTGGTTCCACCCAAAGGGTGTGCAGAGCCAATGGACGAGGAGGTCCCAGGCTGGGCCCCAGATGTGCTGGTGTCCGGTGCCATGGCCAGCTGAGGTGGGACAGGTGGGTCCGCTGGGACCGGCCTTCTCATACGAACTATGTTGTAGCATGTTTAAGGCAGATATGGGTTAGTAATAGTCAACAGCATTAATGATTAGTTATAACAGCATGCATAGGTATTCCCATTACCCAGGGCACCAGACATAAAATAGTTGCAGAACAGACAGAACACATGCATATATGGGTAAACAGTGGCCATTACAACAACATGCAGGTTTCATTGATGGCAATAGGACACCAATATGGGGGTATTTTAACATGGCACATGCACAAAAACAGATGTGAATATTTATAAACCAATAGGACATATGTCCCAACAAAGGTTAGGAGTGTAGACATACCAAATGAGTTGTGTAAATCGGTTATTTTTGCACATATGGTAGGGGTGAGAGAGAGAGAGTTCAATTAACACCTAATAAATCCTTGTAGTTTACACAACATTCATAGTGACTGCAATGTTCTGTCCCTTACATGTATTATTACACTATCCATTGGAGTTATATTGTACAGTGGTATGCTTGTAGATTAGTATGTACGGGACCTGTGTCTTACGTTCAGGCTTGACAAGATCCAGGTGAAATGCCGCATGTTTGGAGACTGCTGACTGCTGTCATACACTTTGGGTGAGATGCTGGGATGACAGGTATGTTTGCATGTACATTCTCTGACTATGTACAAGTCTGACTATCAGTTATATGTCATTTACAGCTGCCTACATTTCTTGGATCATCACACTAATTTGTCAGGGGAACAGGGCAAAAGGCAGGTGATGTGGGCCATTTATCAGGACATACTGGGCAGATTGGAACAGTTGAGGGGTATGAATATGCATACCAGTTTCTATTTGAGCATTCTAGCATAATCTGTACAGTTGTTAAGTGTATATATGCTTACAGCTTCCTCTCTGAACATTCTAACAAACTGTGTGCAGTTGTGTGGAATGATTATGCATACAACTCACTGGTGCTCCTGGGATCCAAAGCCCTGCTGTGTGTGACAAAAGCATTACAGTTAAGATCACTGTACACTATGCTATCAGGCAATTGTTGTGAGGCTTTGCAATGTATTTAGTCTAATATGACTGACCTGTTTGCACTTCCAACATTGTTATGCAGCACTTCATACACATTTTATCTGCATACCACAGTGCGGGTAACACTACTTACTACAACAGTACTATTTAATAACTGCAACAGTACAACATATGACTGCATAGTAAACAGTGGCAATGCAGGGGTTACACCTTTATTCGCAGCATATTACACAAATATGTATACTGGTACAACACTTTCTGAGGCTCTTACATTTATTTGTTATGACAGTACATGCAGGCTATTTACTAACCTGCCTCGCAACGCATCCTTTGCAGCCTAGCATCATAGGCTTGCTGGTTTGCAGCACACTCATCTGCAGCTGTCAGAGAAGTACAGTGATATTTAGCCATACCTATCCATAGTATACACATGCTAGGCAATTATTAACTACATAGTGGAAGGAGTACTTACTCAGTTCTGGGGCACTCTGCATCTGCCTTGCTTCCTGGATCCACTGTTCCAGGACATCCCCCCTCCACCGCTTCAGGTCTGCATGGTGGTGCCTGACCTGCTCACCAGTCCGGGGGATACCTGTGGCACTAGTGAGGTCACGGGCGAGACTGTCCCAGGCCTCCATTTTGTACTGCGAGCCCTGGTACTGGCCCTGCAGTAGTCTCCTGTCATGGTGCTTTACCAGGAGCCATACCATGAATTTGGACTCCTGGATGCCCCAGCACTGTGCTCTAAAGTGAGTGCCTTCTCCCACTCCAGCCATCCTGCCTGCAGGGGGATGCTACAACCCGTTATGAGCCATATTCCTGCCTCTTTGGTTTAAGTAGGACCGGAATCCCGCACTTTTCCATAATTGGCCGGTTTCAAAAAGGCTAAGCTATGTCTTATTCATTACAGGTTATATATGTGTATGGTATCTGTCATTCATGTGTACCTGCACTGAATGGGTCCTGGGGACTTCATAACTTTATTACAGTGACACCTCAACTCTATGTTTACTGCAGTACTCCAGTTCAGATATATATATGGCCTGTGGCAGGTTATAGAACATTACACTGTACATAGATTCAGTTCACATGTTTGATTTGATTTCCCTGTGGTGAGGATTAGTTTGCTGATACCTCCTTTATATGTATTGCTATCATGGCATAGTGGTTAACTACTGTGACTCTGATGTACAAGGTCCTGAGCTCTAGCCTTGCAGAGGCTGTTCATTTTGTTACTGGCCAGAACACGAGCTGTTGGGCACAGCATGATTAAGGTACTTTAAAGCAGTTGTAAGCGGGTGTGTGAACCTCCAGTTACAGTTTCTTACACTCAGTTAGCCTCTGCATTGCTTCACCAGTGTAATACTCGCATACTGGTGGCCAAACAGGCTTACACCCACTTGCTCCCGCACTTGCAAATGCACTGCATTTGGTGTTTGCATCTCACACTCACATCTCAGGGTGGGGGTGAGGACTAAAATAATACCTTGTGATGCCTATTACATCGGCTTACATGCTTATAGTGGGGTGTTGCGACCATGTGTTCGTAGATATGTAGTGGGTTATGCAATGACACATATGGTCATACCGTACTTAGCCATTTAAACTGGACTGTGCTGCGGTGGGACCCATATCAGGAATGGTTGCCCATTAGGCGTAAGCATGCTGGTCGACGGTACAGAATCCGTGGCCTGTCCAGAGTTTGCTTCATACTATTGGTGTGTTCCGCTTACAGTCTGCACCTGTCTGGCAAATACTTGGGAACTGACACCATTAAATACAGACAAGTAATTGGGTTTAGGACCCCACATCCGTCAGCCGAGTCATGCTACTGCATACCTATTATTCTATCAGCTTTATATGGTTGTAAGTGGAATATGTGCTTTCTGTCCCTATTTGTTCCCCCAGTGGTTTATGTTCTGTCCGGTGATTTTGCTCTTAGGAATTTAGTGGTATGGGTGTAAACTCTGCCCATTTTGGAATATTACTTACATCCCCAGGGCGGTCCTAATACAACTGCGCCAGCCAACACCTGCACGCCTAGGCCCATAATTGCATACCCATAGATGTTCATCATGTTTCACTGTTGCAGTCATGACTGTAGGGTTCTCCCCTGCCGGCAGGCAGCCCTCGGTTGGCCAGAATCCCAAAGTCTGGGTCCGGCGTCGGCTGTTCAACCATGCTCCCTGACGTCAGAGTGCCAGGAGTACAAAGCTGACAGCTGACGCCATCTTCTCCAGTCTTTCTTGCCGTGCGGTGATAGCAGTTCGCAAGTGCCGGTTGGCTGACTCCTGATGAATTTTTCTGATATACTATGGTCCGAAGATTTTCTTCTCCACTCAAAGCTAAGTACACCATTGGGGAAACTTTTTTCTTACTCCTCTCCGATGTCAGAAAAAGTTAATAATTGTATTTCATGTGGGAAGCAAATACCTCATAAGGATTTTCATTCTTACTGTATTCCTTGCTTAGGCCCTGAACATGACGTAGCTAGTTGTCGGTTTTGTGCTAGATTCACTCAACGTACAATTAAGCGAAGGTACGATTTTGCTTTTCATTACTTTGGTAGGCGCTTTAACTACAAAATGTCGTCGGATATGGTCCCGGCTACCGGAGTTCACAAATGTCGCAAGGATAAAGACAGGCCTCCGAGGTCCAAATCTGATGATAGCGCACAAGCGGAGCCAGATTCAGGTTCGGCCGTTGTCAGTGAGGCGCTTTTGCAGCCCCTGCCGTCGGCCATTTCAGAACCGACGGCCGAAACGGACTCTCATGAGGAGCCAACCAGGCCTTTAAATATTTCTGTTGCAGGACCTTCGGACAATGCTCCTTTGGATGGGTCCTGAGCCGCTGTGCAGGTACCGGCTTCCGAAGGGGTTTTCAGGCCTACTCAGCTACTAGTAAAGGCAAAGCCAAAGACAAAGGCAAAGACTCCTTCTAAATCAAAGATTTCAACACAGGCCTCTTCTGAACCAGCTCCTAAGTCACAGAAACAGTTACTCAAGATGGCGGAGGATTTACTTACTATGATAAGGGGTTCACATCCCCCTCCAGACAAAAGGCCAAGGCAGGATGTTTATTATGATTCCTCTGATCAGGCTTCTGTTTCCTCAGTTTCTTCTTCTGATCAGGAATATTCTTTCCCTCCTTATGAGGATTCTGATGCTGAAGAATCCATTCCTTCAGCTTCTCCCCCTGAGGATTTCTCTTTTGGGGAAACTTTGCATGAAATGAGGGGACATTTCCACTGGGAAGGACAGGAGTATTTGGAATCCAAGAAAAGACTGAGGGATTTTCTTCTTCTTCCGCAACATAGACCCCTGGCTATTCCTCCTGTTTTGGATATTGTGGATGATGCTTTTTTGGAGGCTAACTTAACCCCTGACTCTTTTCCTCCTGCTCCTGTTAAGCCTGATAGATATTACAGGGTTCCTGATTCCCATCAGTTTTTATACAAGAACCCTTCTGCTGACCCTGAAACCATTTCTCAGGGTCCTAAGGGAGTTAAGGCCGCTTCTGCCAAAAATCCCATTCCTACTGAAAAAGATTCTCGATCCTTAGAAAGATGGGGCAAAAAGGTGTACACTTCTGCTACTTTGTCCATTAGGGCTTTAAACTGTCAGTTTCATATGCTTAAATACCAGCAATTTCTCTTGTCTGTCTTAAAACAAAAGCTTACTTCCATTTCTGCCTGTGCAGATGATAAGGAATTACATGACTTATTGCATGCCACTGAACAGGTTGGGAAGCATGGTTTACACTGTGGATTTGATGCCTTGGAGGCTTCTTGTAGGGCTGCAGCCTCTGGCACAGTCATTAGAAGGCATGCATGGCTAAAGGAACAAAATTTACCTGAACAAGTAAAGGCTAATTGGATGCTCCTGTTCAACATAATGTTTTGTTTGGATCAAAAGCTGAAGAGGTGATTAAAAAGATGGAGGACAAGGCGAAATCCATGCAAACAGTTAAAGATTTCTTACAAGTACAGCCACCTAGATTTAGCAGGAATTGGCCTTCAAAAAATTTGGTCCTTTCCCACTTCAGACAGGCCTCAGAGGGGTAGATATAGACACTCCAGAGGGAGGCCTCAAACACAAGCTGCTTATAGACCAAGACAGTGGACTGCTTCCACCCCTAGGGGAGGAGAGGACAGGTCACAATCTCAAAGGAAACAAACTCAATGACTCTCTCTGTTGGGCTACAGGAACTTCTTGCCTGGAAGCCCCTCTCAGAGGAAAACTCTCTCTTTTTTATCAAAATTGGACTCAAATAACCCAAGACAAGTGGGTTTTGGATGTGGTTTTAAGAGGTTACAAATTCCATTTTCATACCTTGCCAAGGCCAAGCGGATGGCCAGACCTTCCAAAACATCAATGGACAGAGGCCTTAAACCAGGTGGAAGCTCTTTTGGCTATGAATGCCATAGAACTGGTTCCTCTTTCAGAGATGGGAAAAGGTTTTTACTCAAGGCTCTTTCTAGTCCCAAGGAAGCAAAACTCATGGAGACCCATTCTGGATCTGTCGGTCTTGAACACCTTTCTAGAGATTCCAAAATTCAAGATGCTTACTCTACAGCAGCTACTTCCAATGCTGTCCAAAGATGCATGGATGGTAACTTTGGATTTAAAGGAGGCATATTTACACATTCCCATCAGGCAGGATCGCAGAAAATACCTCAGGTTCAAGGCCGGATCAAGGCACTTTCAATTGTCTGTGTTTCCCTTTGGATTGTCTACTGCACCCAGGGTCTTCACCAAATGCCTGGCTCCAGTAGTAGCTTACTGCAGACTCAAGGGAATTCAAATTTACCCTTATCTGGACGATTGTCTAATTCAGGCAGACAGCAAGGATGTCTTACTCCAGCATCTAGAATTTGTACAGAATCTCCTCAAGTTCCTGGGATTCTCTGTAAACATAAAAAAGTCAAATTTGACACCCTCACAACAGAACTTTTCTGGGTGCTCTTCTAAACACCACAACCCAGATGGCATTTCTGACATCCGAAAAACAATTACAGCTGGCTTCAACTTTCAGAACCTTGGCAACTCTAACTCAACTATCTGCAAGGAAATTCCTGCAGGCTTTGGGTTACATGGCCTCCTGAATCCTTCTTGTACCATATGCAAGACTACACATGAGGAAAATACAGTGGTACCTAAAAAGTGTATGGTCTCAGCATTGCCACAGTTTAGACATACTGATCTCCGTCCTTCCTTGCCTTCAAAAGAATTTCTTTGGTGGTCCAGGGCATGTGCTCCAAACAAAGGGAAACCCTTCCGTCTGCCTCCTGCCACTCAGATTCTAACCACGGACGCCTCGGATTATGCTTGGGGAGCCCATTTTCAGGGCAATTGTTTGCAGGGCCTTTGGACAAAGGATCAGAAGCACCTGCATATCAATTTAAAGGAAATGTTAGCCATTCAGAAAGCTCTATTGGCCTTCAGGAATCTTTTACAACCAGGACAACTGCTAATATGGACAGACAACACCACAGTTATGTGGTACATAAACAAGCAAGGGGGATCTCATTCCTACCCCCTTTGCAGACTAGCCATGGATCTATGGAACACAGCTCTAGCTTGCAATCTGGATCTTCAAACTCAGTTTCTACCAGGGAAATAAAACTTCCTGGCAGACAGTCTGAGCAGAAACCTTTCGGATCCACATGAGTGGATGCTGGACACCAAAATATTCTGGATGATAACAGCAGTCTGGGGATGTCCTCACATAGACCTCTTTGCATCCCATCTCAATCATCAACTACAGAATTTTTGCACCAGGACTTTTCACAGAGAAGCTTGGAAAGTGGACGCCCTGTCATTCAGTTGGAGGAACCTCTTGGGATATGCCTTTCCGCCTCTTCCTCTTCTTCCATGGGTTTTATTGAAGATAAAACAGGACAAGCCCAAGATGATAATCTTGCTGTCTCCAAATTGGCCTCGGCAGTTTTGGTATCCAACTCTAAAAAGCCTATGCCTGGAGCCCCCTTTGGTTTTACCTCAGTCTCCGAACCTTCTGTCCCAACATCAGGGTCAGGTTCTATACTCTCATGTCTGAACTCTCAGCCTGGCGGCCTGGTTAATCCAGGGCCTTTGATTTCTTCTTTACTGCTCAAGCAGGTTATGGATGTCATTTTAGAAGCCAGACGTCCTAGCACTAGTTATGCAGGAAAATGGAAAATATTTTGTTCCTGGATGCAGGCTCAGGATTCTGATCCTCTTCTTCCTAAAATTACTTTAATTTTACTTTACTTGACAGATATCTTACATAAGGGTCTCTCTTTCTCTTCCATTAAGATACATGCCTCTGCTATTTCTGCTCATTATAATACAGACCCTCCCATCTTTTCCCACCAGCTCATGAGACAGTTTCTCAGAGGAGCTAAGAACTTAAGACCTCCTAGATCTCCTCCCATTCCTGCTTTGGATCTCAACTATGTTTTGGAAAAACTAACCTTGCCTCCTTTTGAGCCTGCTGTCTCTTCTGACATCAAGTTTTTATCTTGGAAGACAGCTATCCTGTAGCCCTAACCTCTGCCAGGAGAGTTTCAGAGTTACAAGCTCTTATGGCTGTGGAACCTTATATTATTTTTCATCAAGACAGGGTATCTTTGAGGACTAATCCTACCTTCATGCCTAAGGTGGTTTCCAAAGTGGCTTTAAATCAAACTATCCACTTGCCAACCTTTTTCCCCACTCCTCAAAATAAAGGGGAAAGGATCTTACATTCCTTGGATGTACACAGACAACTACGTTTTTACCTGAACAGAACCAAGGACATCAGAAAATCAGAACAATTGTTTGTTTCTTATGCTTCAAGTTCCCAAGGTAGAGCCATTTCAAAACAGACCATTTCTAAATGGATTGCTCATGTAATCAGATTTTGTTATTCCCACCATGGAAAGCAAATCCCAGGGAGTATACGGACTCATTCCACCAGAGCTGCTGCCACTTCTGCGGCCTTCCTCAGGGGAGTTCCTACCAAGGACATTTTGGAAGCTGCAACTTGGAGTTCAGTGCATACTTTTTCTAAGCACTACAGTCTACCTCTCTACTCTAAGTCTAGGGCAGGCTTTGCCTCTGCCGTCTTGCAGGGCCTTTTATCCGCCCCTTCCTCTTTATGACCACCTCCCTTTCTTTCAGCTTTGGGATTCTACCCTACAGTCATGACTGCAACAGTGAAACACAATGAACATAGTACAGTTGTGTACACCTACCATAAATGTAGATGTTCGAGTGTCTTCACTGTTGCAGTCTGGGTTTCCCTCCCTCCTGTCCCCTCTTATTTTTACTTTTGTGTATTTCCTTTTTTCACCATTCTTCTGAGGTGTATTTGCAAAGGTTATGGGACCTTTTTTGTTTTGGGACTCCTGACATCTGGGGCAAGAAAAACTGGAGAAGATGGCATCGGCTGTCAGCTTTGTATTCCTGGCGCTCTGACATCAGGGAGCATGGTTGAACAGCCGACGCCGGACCAGACTTTGGGATTCTGGCTGACCGAGGGCTGCCTGCCAGCAGGGGAGAACCCTACAGTCATGACTGCAACAGTGAAGACACTCGAACATCTACATTTATGGTAGGTGTACAAAACTGTACTTTCCCCCCACCTGCCCCTCCTCTAAAGCACTCATACTTACTGTGGGTGTGGGTGGGGTCTAACCACACCACTACACACTGCCCACTCTCCACGTGTCAAAATCCATGTCGTACATTGTGTCAACCCATGGGTTATCAGGCTTGCACAACCTACTGGTCCGTGTACGTCTACAGCCTGGTTTGATGAATCATTACAAGGACTGACTCCGATGATCAGTAATTTTTAGGGTGTCCCACAAGGGACATTGATGTCTTTGTTTCAAGAGTAGACTTGGCAGGTCTCTCTCACTGGTAGTATCCTGCCTGTGGTCTGGGAAGCAGTGGTGTGTTTACTTGTATCGTGTGTTTGTATGTTTCGCCTGTCTAGTGATTTATGCCTGTTGAATGCGCTTAGTTATTTGGTTCTGTGTTTTATTAAAATAGTGAAGACCTATGTTTAGTCCTTGGTGGCTGTTATTTTAAGTGTTGAGTGGTGGTTTATCCATTTGGATTTCTTTGTTTTTTTTACTTTTAATTGTTATTATGCAGGTTATACAGCAGACAGATGTCAAAATATGTTCATATACAGATTACCAATGGAAACTGGTATGTGCTACAGTGGGATTCGGAACAGGAATGTCTGGTCGTTAGGTGGATGCTCTAACCACTACACTATTGCTGTGCTGCTTCATTTACATATATGCCCATATACCCATGGATCCTAGTTCCCCAAACACCCACCCCAACACTTCACTGACACAGCAGTCATCCATTCTCCAGTTGGATACACGGTGTATCCACATCACTACACATTGGCCACTCCCTACTCCTGTAGACCCATCGCATGGGTTGACTCACTCCATGTATCTTTAGTCATCCCAAATGTTTAGTCCACACACATTGGTGAAATGAGTGACCAATAGGACACTATTCACAATTTTTGGGTTGTCCCACCTGGGACACATGTCTTTATTTCAAGATTAGACTCTATACTTTATTACATCGTTACTCCCGTTAACATGACACTACAATAAATTAATAACTATGACTATGTGGTAACGCACACGTTACACATGAGAGCTAATAATGTACATGTTTGGCGAAATTATATTACAAATAGGACCGGTTTAGTGATTGGCGTTGCCGTAGCAGGCAGTTCACAGGAATGATTCCATGTGTGAGAAAGTCCTCACATTTGATTTTTTGAGAACAGCACTGACTTCGGACAATGTACACACTTCTGCATTTTTGCAGATTCGTCCCTTCCCTCTTATGCAAAACCTATTATTCTATCTACTGTCAAGGTCTGTAGGTGCCCTTTCATGTTATTTATGTCTGCAAAAGGAATGAATGTGTTACAGGGAATGTACTTCTACATATAAATGTATGGTTGTGTGTATGCATATATACTTATAACAAACTCGCTGAACTCCATGGGGCGGTCCAATTAGAACCAGGCCATCCACCCTGACACGTCTGGATCCATAATTTCATACCCATGGTTCCTCCACCCCACCCGAGTTTGACATACAAGCAAACCATCCATTCTCCGGTTGCTATCACAGCCATAGCACACCTCCACACATTGCCCTCTCCCCAGCGTTAGGGACCCTACATGCATGTTGTCCCAACCCATGTATCATCAGGCTCTCCCACCATCTGGTCCTTGAACATACCTGCCCTTGCTTGTGTAATGGTCGGCAGTCCACACAACCTAGCAATTTTTGGGTAGTCCGACCAGGGACTAACCTGTGATTGTTTGTAAAGTAGACTTAGCAGATCAACAGTGTTGCTCCCACTGGTAGTGTCCTGCTTGTGGTGTGGGTAGCAGTGATTTGCTCACTCCTGCCCAGCTTGATATGACATACGCTGACAGCGTTATATAATACTGGGGTTGCTGTTGATTCCCTTCTCATTCTTTTTGTATGCTTTATTGTCATGACATTCATTCTTCATATATATATATATATATATATATATATATATATATATATATATATATATATATATATATATATATATCTATATATATGTATTGTATATCTGTACATACACATGCACATACATCTACATAATTATATACATTTCCTATGCTGTTGCATGACTGTGCTGGATGATATGTTTGTGATAACATCAGACTTATGTATATCTGCCATGGCTTAGTGGTAAATCACAATGGCTGTGGTGTGCAGGATCCTGGGTTTGCCTTTGCAAAGGCCATTTATTTTGTTGCTGCCAGAACAATGACCATTGGAAACAGAGTGATTAAAGCACTTTTAAGCAGTTGTGAGTGAGTGTGTGTTTGCGCGACGGTAGGCTGTGCTATCTTCCAGTTCCAGTTTGTTAAATTCGGTTAGCTTCTACTATGCTTAATGTGTGTGGGCACTACTTACACCTGCGCAAACACACTTTGACTTGCTTACCGGTAATTATATATGTTTACTAATGCTTATTTGTGCTTATACCTGCTTACTGGTGTCTTATTCATTATGACATTACCACTTTGATTGAATGACATTAAACATTTCATGCAGTACTCCAATTCACATTTACATGTTATTATGTAGGTTATACAGCAAAAGGATGTATAAATATGTTCATATCCACATTCCACATGGAAAATGATATGTGCTATAGTGGGACTCGAATCGTGCATGCCTGTTCATTAGGCAGATGCTCTAACCACTACACTATTGATGTTAACGTTGATTCCGCATGTTCTTTTCTGTTTGGATGATTTTGATGTGTAAGCTACGCTAAGCATGGGGCGGCGATATGCAAACACGCTGCGCTTCACTTACACTTTCAATAATGAAGCAATACAAATGTAAAATAGGGACACGGGGGAATCTAATTGTGATAGTTCTAGGGACGGGGCTCAACATTCCACTACGTGCTTGTGTGTTTACTACTTTGAATTTTTTTCAGTGTTCGTGTACACTCTTGTATGCTTTGCATACATTTCAGTATCCACGGACACTGACTTAATTGCTTACTATTAGAGGCGGACTCTAATATTAAGCATAGTAGGTTGTGCAACTGTGGGTGCATGTTTACACCTCCATAGAGCACTTAAATGCACCCCCTGCACTCGCACACATTTCCTGTACATGTCGAGGGTGAGGCAGCGTGCCCTCATAAATATTCATGTGGCGCTGCTGCACCATCTGTAAGGAGGACGCTCGGCGCAAGGCTAAAACCGCCCTTGTGCCAAGCTTCATGAATCCTGGGGAAAGCCTTACAGTTGGCAAATCCCATCTCAACTACAGAAAATTAAAAGGGCCATAGACATACAAGTGTATGCTGGCACATGTTAATGTATGTACTGAAATGACTGCATTTAGCTGTTTTCAGCCTTACTTTAGACACTTTGTAACATAGAGGAAGGAACTGCCACATTTCCAGAACTCTCAAGTTGCCACAAGTCTTACTTCAGAATTTACAGGGCATGTAGTAAAACATGTAGTTGTTTTCTATGGACTTTACCAAAGAATTAGTAAATTAACAAAATTAATACGATGCATCCTGACGGAAAGTTCTGAAATGGGTTGCACTCAGAAACTTGTCTGTTTGATTAGTGATCCTTGGGCAGTCACTGAGTTCCTGGTAAAGTGATCAAAGAATTGAAACCAGCATGTGTGATTCATGAGATACACTGATTGCTCCTAGAACCTGGACTAAAAAAAGTATGCTGACCTTTTGTTAATTTCCAGTTTAAACTGGTGAAACTGGCTCATGCTAAGGAGTATCTTTAAGTTTTTCATATTTTGTATTCCTGGAAAGTGTAGTTGTACTGTAATACCTCTGCTGGTAGCTGTGCGGATGTTGCAAGACCATGACTCATTGTCACTTTTTGTTAAATTCTCCATCCCAGCACTTGAAGTTCTTAAACTGAGAGAGACAGAGAAAGAGACAGACAACGAGATGCTTGATGTACTTCCAAGGTCTTTTAGGACCATAGGTTCTTACTAAGCTTACAGTCAAGGAGACCATGGAGAAGCTCAGCCTCATCATTCTCTGATGGGAGCCTTACGATATCTTGCATTAAGCAGACTTGACTGAGTCAGCTCCGCTTCTCTTCAGCATTGTTTTTGGGGGTGGCATCTGTCTGCAAATAGTTCTGTGTGTCGATGACGTCATCTTCAGCAGAAGTGAAAAGACACATCCGTATGTTATCTGCAATAAGTCAGAACTTTGGCAAAAATGGTTCCAAGCTCATACTATTGAGACTTGTAGGTTTATGGAGATACTTGCTTTTAAAGCCACAGAGTTTCTACCCTCCATGCCTAGAAAATGAGATGCCAGAGAATGCAGGAGTATATAACTATGCAAACCATCTGAAAATAAGGTGAAACACATTACTGGCAAAGCCTGAATGCTGTGCAACTATAAAGGTATTCACTAGTCTGCAGCAGGATTGGCATGTTCCTTGTGTAACTGATGGTTTACATGCTCACCTTTGGCCCTCAAGGACAAATCTTTGTCCAGTTTAAACTCCGTGAAAGCTACACAGGCTGCAACTTTAGGGGAGCTAGCACCTACCCCAGTCAATGTATTTCAAACCCCAAACCCTTCCATCATGAGAAGCAATCTCTTCAATCACCACCATTACTCACATATGAATGTTCCAGTGAGAAGTATTCATCTCTCTGTCTCTCCCTCTCTGCTTTACAGTGCTACCTCTTGGCTGATAGTTTGAAGAGGGAAGCTTAGAGTAAAAAACGCTATGCCTTTTCTGTTGTAGCTGCTGCTCTACAATACATCCTTTGCCCTTCTTTTGTTGGAACTATTTAAAATTACCAGTTCTGGGTGGAAAATGGCTTACTAATGGATGCATCTGCTTTTTCTGTCCTATGCCACCCGAAGTGTTCTTGACCTGCCCCTTACAAATATAGCATTTATATGCACTCTGATAAACTCTTCCACAGTCAAGTCTGAGCAAAAATTAGTAACCTTCTCTTTGTAAACCCCTAAACCAACAAATGCAACTATAACAGCATTTTAAGATGTCAACAATAGAAACTTCCTAGAATTCTACGATGAAGTCTCAAAGTTCAAGTATAACTGTAACCCCAAAACGTGGACATGGCTAGCAGTTTTACAAATGTAACCCCAAAATGTGGACATGACTAGCACTTTTACAAATACAGTCTGTGCTCACCTAGAAAATTGTGTAAATCTATCAGTCTCTACCAAAACTAAGCAAAATGGGAAGGGTAAGAGCGAGCCAGCCTGGAGGTCCACATGTATAAATAAACAATACTTAAAGACTCACAAATCAAAGTCAACATCAAAAGGTTATACATGGTGCTATAAAATACCATCAGGAAAACAATGGCTTCCCATGAATGTAGACTGGCATTAGAAGCTATAGATAATTACAATTCCTTCTTTACTTATGTCAGAAAGTTAAGAAATAATGTCCAATGGTGACCAGAACTTATTTATACTAGCACTGCCTACTCTGATCCACTGCATATTGCAAATATATTAGCAAACAAATTAAGTGCAAATTTTACCCTGAAGATATCTATACAAAACCCCACATACACCTAAAGATCTCAAACCCCCTGTCATTAGAATATAACACATCTTAAAAGTAATCTCCAAAACAAAATACATCCTTTCTGGTGCCTGCTGAACAGCACTGAACACGTACTGGTGAATTTCACCTACAATTACTCAGCCTGAGTATATCCACCTGCTTTGTCCCCGAGGTTTCTCATACAGCAGTTGTGATGCCCAGGAATTACAAACCCATTAGTCTGAACAACCTCATCTGCCAGACCACAGAATGGGTCATTCAGACTTGATAAAATATGATATAAAATGTTGTAACACTTGACCCCTAGCTGTTTGACCTTGTTAAGAGTAGATACTGTCTACTGTATCTAGTGGATTTTTTGAGAGTGTAACGCAAACCTTGGGCAATGGTGAAGCAGTCTATGCAGCATATTTTGGCCTTGCCAAGGATTTATTACCATAGCAAATGCCAACTTTATGAACAAGCTAAATTCACTCCAAATGTATATTGATGCAGTTTGATGGATAACTAATTAGCTGAGAGACAAAACCCACACTGTGATGGTGACAGGTACATCCTCAGACAACCTGAAGATAATCAGTGGGGTACAACAGCTACCCCAAACCAGGACCTCTGGTGTTCGACATATGCTTCTCTGATCTGCAAATCTAAAACAGGGTTTGACCAAGTTTGGAAATGATTATAAACTGGGTATTATATTCAAACCCCCTTCCAATATGCAGAAGCTACAATGTGAACTTACACATGTTAATAGGTCATACTCTAAAAATTTTTGAAAGTAACTGCTAAAAAATGTAATATTGCTGTATTGGTAAACAAACCCTCCATCCAGCTTATAGTATACACAACCTCCACTCGATACTGCCTATGAAAGACCTTGGAACATGGTGAAAAACTCCATCTCCTATGATCATTATGTTGTAATAGTTGTCAGGAAATCCTTCTGTCTGGCACAGCTGTATTTCATCTATATTCAACAAAGTCATTATACTCTACATTTTGAGCTTATCAGTCACATAATCAAATACAATGCCTCCTTTGGGAGGTATGTTACTAAACATAAACATATCAAGCAGTTGGATATCCACAAAGGTTCCTGACAATAAATATCATGGGTCTAGAGGATACAAGCTACCAGAACAGGCTGGAAACCTTGTTTCTGTATTCAGTGTCCAGGAGATTCCATATGGTTGTTCTGTGCCTTGCCTTCCTTGCCATTAGAGATCCAGCAGTCCAAGACCTCTTATTTATCCACAAGTCATACGGTCCTGTGAACACTAGACCCAGAGATCTGAACTTGCTTCAGCAAATAAACACACCATGGTGGAGAAACAGATTTGCTATTCAAGGACTACCCATTTTCTGGAACAAATATCAAACACTGTGCTAAACTATATTCCTTTAAGAAGGAATTAAACAATTTGATGAGTATTCATAAATTCACCCCCTAGCATGACTGCTCTATTGTTCCCTGATAAAATAGGTAAGGTCTCAGGGGAGGATATTGGCACGTTATAAATGGCCACATGACCCAGTTGCCTTGTACATTCTATGAGTCTATGAAATGAAACAGGCCGAAGAGCCAAAGTTATTTCTGATTATATTTTTGTTACTGGTAGACATTTCTGGATTGCATGACACTG